>NC_030679.2:97555186-97855186 GCF_000004195.4 Xenopus tropicalis
AGTATTGTAGTAAAAAAATGTGACTGGGAAACACACCTGACTATTTAAGGGGCATTGTATGGCTACTCTGTTTGTTCTGGCAACAGAGATGCTTCAGTACTACAAATCTCTAAGGTATGCACTGTAATGTAACAGTTTAAAAAACTTGTGGTTTACGGAGAAGTTTTAAAGCATTTAAATGTAGTCTGGATTAAATTATCAGAACAGAAAAACGATGCTTAAACATAGAGGCAAATATGGTAGTGTGTTTTGTGGCTTAAGGGACATGTACAGCCTATATTTTCCTACAATGTATATAAGTTGGGCACTGCATATAACCCCACTGTTTGCCAGCACCATCACATTTCCCTAAAAGAAATAGCAGCTATCGCCTGGTGGCTATTTCCCCTTTCACACATCTTCAATGACATTTACATCTGAAAACTGCACATGTGCACTGTAAAGTTCATGCAATGAAGGATGCAGCCTTGATTGAGCACTGTAATGGTTAAGCTGAGCTCAGAACAAAATAATAAGCACACAGCTGGAGCAGAGGGAACCTATGGGAACCAGCAATGCCATCTCTTCATTGGCTGCTAGACTGGAGGGCCTGTTAAGTAACCTGAGTTGAAAAGAACAGAGCATGCTCAGTCAGCCAAAGTCAATTCCTAAGAGAAGAGACTGAGTGGGTTAGAAGAGGAGAAGGAATCCCAATTGATTAAGGGGATGCTGCAACCTTTCTATTAACCTTTGAACTACAGGAGTGGTAGGTATTGAAAGATTTCAAAGAGGATATTTACTGATTACATTTTTGTGTATGGGGTTTACATGTCCTTTAAAGACTTTGTTACTAATTATTTTGTGCAGGAATTATACATGAGCAATAGTTAAAAGGCAGGTAGCTTGGTTTGTCACGCAGTACACAAAAAAATATCATTTGTCAATTGTTGAACTGGCATGTATGAAAGCTTGCCTTTATTAAGAAATTAAGGATCTTTAGGGATCTGTCACTTTTCTGAATAGTGTTACTTTGTGAAGTGTATTTTTCCCCACTGGGGGAGTTAATACACCTACGAGACAAAATGACAAGTGAGAATAGTCTTTTCATCGGTGCCAAAACAGGACTAAAATGCTTTTAATTAAAGAAAAACATAAATGATCTCACTTGTAATTACTATGTAATTTCCCAATTCTCAGACTTTCTAAGCAGCTTTATCAGCATAAGATGTTTTCAGCAGTCTATATTTTTACAGCAGCCACTTCAAACTGGTGTGCTTTGGGGGCGGAGTGCCACACTCTGTTCTATTTTGCATTTCCGGCCTGCTCTCCTATAACTCCAAACTAAATAATCTAGATATTATAAACTAGATAATCTAACCTTGGTCTTACTACTCCAATCCTGCTGCTACAGTTCAAGCATTTGAGTTAGTAGTGGTTCTTTATGTAATTTTAAAATACAATCATTAAAATTCAAATTTAGTTTAAATTATATGAAGTAGAAATAGTGCTTGTAATCAGTAGTATTCCTATTTAAAGAGTACGTTTTTTTTAGTAACCTTTGGGTTCATAACCCAAAGAAAGCCCAGAAGCCTTTGAAGGGATGAAGGGTGCTTAGAGTTTTAATTCAACAGTAACTGGGAGGGGGAGCAAGCCAGATATCCATGAGGCTCAGCCTTTGAAATCCAATTAATGGTTGTCTAGCAGCAAAACGTGTACAGCAAACAGCTCCTTTTTGTGCATTTTATGCGACACACAGTTTACCTATGGCATTTTTGTTCTTATTTTTATTTTGTACTCTTTAAATCTATTCGCTTTGGCACGTAGTGTGCAGTCCACTCCGGAGATTCATGCAGCAGATAAATAACAGCTACTGCTTTAGGTTGTTTGAATAGAACACTGGTGTCTGTTCTGATAAAAGTCTCCTGGGCAGATTTGCTTTATTTTATAGGTAAATAAAAACACCGCAGTAGTTTCTAGCATCATGCAAAAGGAATACTAATGAAAACTCTTATATTTCTGACCTCTGATATGTCTTCATGGATGTGGTGTCTCTCTCATCCAACACAGTAAAAACCGTCCGAGCCTTAATAACAATTTACTACCCTTTAATTAGATAAATCAAAGCTTTAGTAGCTAGTTACAGAGAGAATCGCTGTAAATGCTTCTCCTAGACAACCACATAAAGTATGGGTCCTATTGACCTTACTGTCCTGTCCAACCTCTTTAGACTTTAGTCTGTGGACTGTATTGTATTAAAGCAGTATCGTTATTCCAAAAAAAAAGTCTTTTAGCTTCCATTTAGTCTGCCCCCACCACTTGGAGTAGAGCATAACACTGGCACTTTTTCCTATGTATCAACTGTTATTGAATGACAGGAGACAACCATTAATAAGAAATATCTTGTGAATACTGATATTGGTAAAATGCTACCGGGGATATGTAATAAAAGTCATTAACATAAACAGCACATAAAAACAATAGAAATGCGCATTTAGCAATGTAATATTCTTCATTAGACAGTTACTGTGCTCTGAATTTTAAGTGCAAACAGTGCACTTTTAAGACTTGCTTGAAGGTGGCGTAATCTTTTCGAGCAAAAATAACATTTTCAGTATGAAGTTTATTTACATACACTGCACACTATAAAATTTGCAATCATTCCTCCATTGGTGGAAATGGTCACGAAACAATTTCCAGGTTTACAAAAGCTATATTAAATTTGCGCACAACTTTTATTACATTCCCCTGTAAATTGGCACAATAACACAGCATAGGTAAAACACAACTGTCATACCGTGCTTGCGTTCTTGTCCACAGTGATGTAATCCCTTGAAAGATTGCCCCTCCACTTCCAGCATTTTAAATGCTTTGCAGTTAAGTCAATACATTTATGTGATACAATACTGGAGCATTGGACTAGTATCTATGTTGTAATACATACTACTAAAGTGAATTCTAGTTCAAAGGGTGAAAGAAGAGTTCACTACAGTTCGTCAGAGGGGAGCTTTAAAGCTCTTCATTATTTACTTCCATAAATTAATAAATATGCCTCTGAGTTCCAGTGTAGGAAATATGCAGGGCAATCTGCCCATAGAAAGTGTACACACATTACCTGGATTAGGTAGGGCTAGGAGCACCAGTGGTATAGACATATTGCCTAATTGTTTAGTCTCAACTGAGCAGCACAGTGGTTAGCATTGTTGTCCTACAGTGTATATTTGTATCCAGCCACAGCACTATGTTCAAGAAGATGGTGAGTTCTAACCGTGCACATGAAGGTTTCCCCACACATTGCAAAAACAGGTTAGTTGGCTTCTAATGAAAATGATCCTGTGTGATGTGTGTGATTGGGAAAGGGACTTCACTTGTAAACATCACTGGGGCAGAGATTGATGAAACTGATGTAACTGATGTATAATCTCTGTTAAGAACATTAAAAAATGTTGCCTCTATATCAATAAAAATAATACAAATTAGCATCCCAAAAATTTGGTTGTGACAGAGGGAAAGTGTTCTTCAGGTCTTTATGTACGTTATACATAATATACCTCTACATTGCAATGAAACATAACAGAGAAAGGAATTTCATTACACACCACAATGTCCAAACTGAACGATGAAACTATAACATATACCTTTTTCAAATGATGGTCAGCAAATACCAAGGAAGGTTGCTATATGTTTGTTAAGTCATTTTAGAAATTAGAATTTAATATAATGTACTTAAATGCTTTTATGCAGAAGGGGACATTTACTTGCCGTTTCACAGACTATACAGCCACATTTTTAGAAAGTGGTGGATTTTGAAGAAGATTGCTTCTCCCAATGTTCCAAAGAACATCACATGTAATTTCATATTTTATAAATCCTATCAAGGCATAAAACTTTCACATTCACTTACATAAAGATATTTATGCAGTTTTGTGTGTGAATCGTAAAGGCATTTTCCAGGCTATTAAGTGTTAGAATATAATTTCCCAGCAATTTTCTTACAAATTCTCTATATATTATACAGCACCTTGTGATAGGAGAGTCTGGATTAGACTACATAGTACTAGACTCTCTTTTTAGGTTAGATCTTTTAAACTGGTAAACTGTAAACTTCAGGAATGGATCTACAAAGTGAAAAAAATGATTGAGTGTGACTGAGAGGTCACTGAGTGTATTAAACTCTAATTTTAATCATTCAATAAAATGCTTTCAAAAACCAGGAGTGACATTACACCCAGAGACTTTTTATTCAGGTTTAAGATCCATTTCTTTCAACTGACTGATGCTTCAAGGACTTGGAAAAATGTCCTTGTTTCTATTGTTATTTTTCTTTCCCCTCATTTGCATTGTATTTATTTCTCAGGCTCTCCCGGAGGGACGATAAAGATTATGCTGGGAAGTCTTTAGGAAATCATGATCTGCTCCTGGCAGGTAATATGCAGCCCCAGGGATCCTCCTCCCGCTGCTTTTGCAGATATGTCTCTTTCAAACTGTTTGCTTCACTGTAAACTGCAACTTGGGAGCTAAGTAAAAAGAGCATTAAATGACATTAGAATGTTACACAGTTTATTTTCAATTATGTTTTATGGTTTCCTGAATGAATTCACTATTTGCAATATCAGTTTCTTTAATATTTCTGTGTACCCGGTACAGCCAAAGAAAAACTCTTCCTTTATCGACAAACTTAATAATGAAAAAATAATCATCATCCATTTGGGCTGTAATCTGAAATTAGAATACTCTATTAAATATATTGTATTTCCCATCACCATTGTTTCAGGGCTAAGTACATGGCAGACGCAAGTATTATTACATAATATAGATGCAAAAGAGCGCATCTACAAACCATACAGATGACTTAAAAATGAACAATTGTCCAGGGGATGAGTGTTTTGGGTTTTGAGTTGTTCAATGTGACTTTCCCAATCTCACATACGTTTGTAGTCAGCTCTGAAGAACTCCAGCAGTTCCCATCAACTAACAGGGTTCTGTTTGTATAACAGTTGCACTATAGAGTTTGCAATTCCACCTAACAATTTTAAACTAGCTGCATTACACCAAACAAAAAGGTAAATCTAAATTAGGTTTGTGAAGATTATGGCATGAATTTATAGTTATACAACACCAGTTTTAACCTTAGAAGAGGTTAATATAGCAAAAGCAATCAAGCGATGTGAACTCTCACCAAACTGTAGCCTGTCCTTTATGTACACAACTTCATTATTATGTATTCTACAGTTATCTCAAGGTTAGGGATGGTAGGAGGATTGTTTACCCTTGCTTTCCAAGCAAGGAATGTGCAGCTAGTAGCCTTGGTAGTTTTCCTCTATACTTTGTATGTATCTCTATGTAGAGCTCTGGGAAACACCATTCCCCTTTCAATCTGAGGGTAAAACACTCCATGCAAAGTACGGTTTCTTTAAATGTTGTTTCACATTGCTACCTGTTCCTGTGGTGTGGGACTGAACTTTTCAAGCCTGCTTATACCCAGTCACCAAACATTACCTGGGATCAAGAGCTTTTCGGTGGCTGTAACCGTGTATTCACCAATAAAAGCTAAGTATTATCTACTTTAGTAATTATTTGTACACATAGTACATGAACTATTTCCTCCAGCTGAGATCAATAGTGCACAGGAAGTCCTATGACAATAGGATTAAAGTCTTGCTAATAAAATGCTGATGCTTGAATTATTTTGGGCACGTCATTATCAACTATTATAAATTTGCCTTTATTTATATATACATATTTCTTAGCACCTACCACATTCACTATTCTATCAGTAGCCACTTCTGCATGAGTGTAGAAGGAAACAACAGTAACTAAGAAAACCCAGACACAGAAAGGAGGATACAAACTTCTTGCCAATACCTTTTACTAAACCTCAATATCTTTACAACCTGTAACTATAGTTACATAGTTACAGCGGGTTGAAAAAAGATCAAAGTCCATCAAGTTCAACCCCTAAAAGTGAACCCCAGCCTCGGAAGCTCAAAAAAAATATCTGCAAGAATATGCTCCTTTCTGAGTCAGGAAAGCAGGCAGGGAGCTTACTACATACATTACCTGTATCAATCTTGTAATCTTGTTTGTAAATGATGTACCCTTATGTTCATAATCACTGTGGAAAAGTTGGTGCTTTAGAAATAAATAAATGTAATAATAATACTAATACTTTGCAAAAAGCATAGTGGATATGTACAACTCCCACACTAAATAGTACAGATTAAAATTATATGGTAACTTAAACAAAATCAACAAAAACAGACAAATTCATTGCACACAAATGGCTAATGAGGTAGATGAGCTCTATATTTCTCTTCAGCTATCATGTTTCCATGCTTTTATGTAACCAAAAACACATTATATTGTCATTATTATTATTATTGTCACGTATTTTTAACCTATAACTGATAAAAGAGGTAAAGAAGAAGGCAGTGAGGAACAAGTTGTGGCCAGATTATGCTTCAAATAAGTCAAAAATGTAGCAAGTCTAGCTATTTAGTAATGTACAATATCACTAGCAGTGCGTGAGTTTTGAAGTTTGCCAGTCATTAGGTGGCACATAATTATGTACCATTATTCCCGAGCAGGTTTTGAGCTTTATTAAAAGAGGGGTATGGATTCACTGAGGGGAGAGGGGCATTCTTTTCTTTACAGAGCGCTGAGGCATTTTTCATGGAAGAGGCATTTTAGGGGTGATATGACAACTTTGTATAAATACATTGGTTTTAAAAACTATTTGCCCCCTTCCTGATTTCTTATTCTTTTGCATGTTTGTCACACAAAATGTTTCTGATCATCAAACACATTTAACTATTAGTCAAAGATAACACAAGTAAACACAAAATGCATTTTTTAAATGAGGGTTTTTATTATTTATGGAGAAAAAAAATCCAAACCTACATGGCCCTGTGTGAAAAATTAATTGCCCCCTGAACCTAATAACTGGTTGGGCCACCCTTAGCAGCAATAACTGCAATCAAGCGTTTGCGATAACTTGCAACAAGTCTTTTACAGCGCTCTGGAGGAATTTTGGCCCAATCATCTTTGCAGAATTGTTGTAATTCAGCTTTATTTGAGGGTTTTCTAGCATGAACCGCCTTTTTAAGGTCATGCCACAACATCTCAATAGGATTCAGGTCAGGACTTTGACTAGGCCACTCCAAAGTCTTCATTTTGTTTTTCTTCAGCCATTCAGAGGTGGATTTGCTGGTTTGTTTTGGGTCATTGTCCTGCTGCAGCACCCAAGATCGCTTCAGCTTGAGTTGACGAACAGATGGCCGGACATTCTCCTTCAGGATTTTTTGGTAGACAGTAGAATTCATGGTTCCATCTATCACAGCAAGCCTTCCAGGTCCTGAAGCAGCAAAACAACCCCAGACCATCACACTACCACCACCATATTTTACTGTTGGTATGATGTTCTTTTTCTGAAATGCTGTGTTACTTTTACGCCAGATGTAACGGGACACGCACCTTCCAAAAAGTTCAACTTTTGTCTCGTCGGTCCACAAGGTATTTTCCCCAAAGTCTTGGCAATCATTGAGATGTTTTTTAGCAAAATTGAGACGAGCCTTAATGTTCTTTTTGCTTAAAAGTGGTTTGCGCTTTGGAAATCTGCCATGCAGGCCGTTTTTGCCCAGTCTCTTTCTTATGGTGGAGTCGTGAACACTGACCTTAATTGAGGCAAGTGAGGCCTGCAGTTCTTTAGATGTTGTCCTGGGGTCTTTTGTGGCCTCTCGGATGAGTTGTCTCTGCGCTCTTGGGGTAATTTTGGTCGGCCGGCCACTCCTGGGAAGGTTCACCACTGTTCCATGTTTTTGCCATTTGTGGATAATGGCTCTCACTGTGGTTCGCTGGAGTCCCAAAGCTTTAGAAATGGCTTTATAACCTTTACCAGACTGATAGATCTCAATTACTTTTGTTCTCATTTGTTCCTGAATTTCTTTGGATCTTGGCATGATGTCTAGCTTTTGAGGTGCTTTTGGTCTACTTCTCTGTGTCAGGTAGCTCCTATTTAAGTGATTTCTTGATTGAAACAGGTGTGGCAGTAATCGGGCCTGGGGGTGACTACAGAAATTGAACTCAGGTGTGATAAACTACAGTTAAGTTATTTTTTAACAAGGGGGGCAATCACTTTTTCACACAGGGCCATGTAGATTTGGAGTTTTTTTTCTCCCTTAATAACGTAAACCTTCATTTAAAAACTGCATTTTGTGTTCAATTATGTTATCTTTGACTAATAGTTAACGGTTTTTGATGATCAGAAACATTTTGTGTGACAAACATGCAAAAGAATAAGAAATCAGGAAGGGGGCAAATAGTTTTTCACACCACTGAGCAAAATGCTAACCTTATTGATCATAGTGTCTCTGATGGTAAATACAAAAATCCAGATTATTATTATGGGTAACTAGACCTGGGGCAAATGCTACGTTTTACAGTGACAGTATGTGTATAAACTGGCACAAAAAAGCTGTACACATTTTTAATAATATGGTCCTTAGGAAAAAAAAAATATATGTATTTTACAGTGATACTGACATGTTTCTGAAAGAGAGGAATGTGTCAGTATTAATAAATAATAAAAATAATTATTGTGGCCTTCTTTGCTGTAAATGTCCAAGTCTCCCCCACCCTTCAAACAGTACTTACACTGACACTTTGACACCACTTGCCATAGAGATCCATAGTATCGCTCACATTGGCCTATGGAAGGATTGCACTCCAGCCCATTGTGACGGAAGTGTTCCTTTGGCTCATTCTGCAGATCACGTCTTCATGTAATGCTGGGCTGGAGGCAAGGCAAGATTGTGGCTATGCTTGCCAATGTAACCCCTATTTGGCTGTATTAGTCAATATGTCCAGCTAGGATAGAGCACGGGGTACATGTGACTCAGGATGGGTCTTTTCAATATACTGTAGAAGATGCTATATGGAGGGTGTTGTATAACTACACCTCCCACTGCGGTGTATGTGTAAAGTGCAATAATTAAACAGGCGGACGCCAGGAGCTCTTGCTGATTAATTAAATAACAGGTTTATTGATGCAAAACCGTAAAGAGGCAGGGTTCAGCAGATATACTCACAGACCATGAGGATTTATAGCAAGGCAGATGGTACAGATAATTTAGTAAACCAATTAGGCACCACTGTGGAAGGTTTAGGGAAAGTAGTTCTTTATCCTTAGGATATTACTCTTATTGGACCGGATCCCAAATGGCCGATGATGGTTCAGGGTTTTACACTGATCTGCAACCTGTATGTAAGAACTACTTACTTTGAAGCATTTGCTTACATTTAGCAATTTTCTGCAAATTGATCTTAACTAATGTAATTACTGTACTTGTAGCCAGAAGTCAACCTTTTTCACCAGTTCAAAGCAATTGCTACCTTCACAAACACAGCACATAAGAAATCGGCAAATTACAGACCAGTCAAGTATATAGGTTATGTGAAATGTCTTCCCCGCACTTGAGAATGTGTATATACAGTTATTTTATGGCCTCACTTTCATCTACTGATAGTTACATGTCAGATTTGAGAACAAATATTATTTAACACACTCTTTACAGACACAAACTATTAAAGCTACTGTAGGTCTACTGTCTGGTTCAGATGATATTAATATTGTTGGCAGACATTCTGGGATGCTTCTGTATTCATATTAAAGCTTTCATACAGGTCTTATTACAGTCTTTATTAAAATAAAATGTGCACCACTTACATGTTGGGATATTTAGGCCAATGCTGTCATTGATGGCAAACAGCAGGAAAATAATGTGTTCTGATTCATTGCCTGCATAATATGCCAATTACAGTAAGATGGGCCAAGAAGGACTTAGCTGGAGTATACTACACAGCACAATACAATAATTTGCAAACAATTTAGATTCAATAAGACCTTATTCCTCGTGACTGCTGCATATGTTTGCAATTGTGGTGCAGCAATTTGCTTTTAGTGCATAACCTTGTTACATTAAAGCTCCAATATTGAATATTGCCCTAAACCATTAGAATATATCCTTGTTACAAGCCTTCAATGTCTCGCACTGTCTGTGGAGTTGCCTTTCTGGACAATTTAAAAATTTGACCTTGATGGCAGGGAAATATGACCTACTGTAATGGTGCTAGCGGATCAAATCTTACGCTACTGTCTGAGATTATGCACCATTTCTGTGTTCATTGCTTTTAAATCTACATCATCTGATAGTTTAAAGGGAACCATGACAAGAATAATATCCCTGAAATTAATTTATTTTCAAAAGCAGTATACTATGAAATAAAAGATAATGTTCTTCCCATTGGTGCCATTTGAAATGATCAATTTGCACATGGCCTCTGTTTCCAGAACTCTGGGCTCTAATAAGCATTTCTGATGCCTTACTGTCCGGGGGTTAGATTACCATTAGGAGACAGAAAGCAAAATAATGGTAATTTAAATCTTCCAGTGTCCATGGTATCAAGCTCCAGGGATAAACAGGGAATGCTGCAAAGGTTCTACATCTTATGATAGATCTCATTTACATGTAATTAGCACAGAACTACTAATTTACATATAAATAACCATGCTTATTATACAAATAAGGCTAAAAATAAGTTGTCTGGGCTGATTTAGATCAGTACTCAATCAGTAAATGAATGAACTAAGTGTTTATTTCCTATGGATACAACTCACTTTGCACTTGCAAATGCTGACAAATTATATCTTCAAGATCTGGATATCTTTTATTAGGTGTGTATTACACTGAAATATGGAATCTCCATGCTTTGTTACTAGATACATGGAAAGCTTCTGTCAACCAAACAGCTACAGTCTTGGGGGAGCATAGCAAATATAAGGAGCAACTACATATTGAGTATTCCAGTATCTCTAAGATAAAGTATAGGCAACAGATATTCTCTTTAAAACATGGCCATATTGTTTTTAATAGGACATATTTAATATTCTCCTTACCATATCCTTTTCAGAATCATATGATTTTATTTAGGTGATTCCAGCATATACAATTATTATTTGGTGAAGTCAACCTTAAGGGCTCTGGTATATGGGGAGATTAGTAGCCCGCAACAAATCTCCCTTGTTGCGGGCGACTAAACTCCCTGATATGACATCCCACCAGCGAAAATGTAAATCGCTGGTGGGATGGCATACGCGGAGGCGCGATCCCCGAAGTTGCCACTCGAGGCAACTTCGGCAATTTCCGCAAATTGCGCCGCCGCGTATGCCATCCCACCGGTGATTTACATTTTTGCTAGTGGGATGTCATATCAGGGAGTTTAGTCGCCCGCAACAAGGGAGATTTGTCGTGGGCGACTAAACTCCCTTGTGTGCCAGAGCCCTAAAAAGAAGGGCTATATTGCAGTAGTTTTTGTTTTAAGTGCCCTTATCACCCTATATCTCCTCTACAAAAATAACTGACTGCATGCTCAGGGATCTACTGGACCCTAGACACTTCTCACATAGCAAGTTATTCTTCTTACAAAGAGTATACTAACACACCATACAAGAAATTCATCAGCAATGTAAAATTGAGTTGGCTTGTGTAGAGGCTCATATTTTGACCAGGTACCCCCAAGTTCTACAGTCTTTAAAAGGTCACAGCCTCTGCATATGCAATAGTTATACCCAATACAACTACAACTAAGCAAATGGAAAGGAGCAAAAGCCATGGATTTCATTTAGCAAAGAAAAGGCAATTGAACTTCCATCAAATCAAAGGATTGGTTAAAAAGTAAAGAGCATTACTTATGTAAAGTCAATGAAACTGCCTTTTTGTCTCAATCATAGATTTTCTACTTGCAAGAAAATCTTTACATTGTCTACAGTCAAAGAAACTAGGGGTTGATTTATTCAAAATCAAACTGGGAGAGGGTTCCCAGTAACACAATGTATTTGCTAAATATGGATTTCACCTGGTGAAAATGCCAGATGTTATAAACTTACCGATTATCAAAAAAAAAATCAAATCCAAAAATAAGCATTTCCAACAGTTCAAACTTTAGCACAGTTAGTAAACCCTTTGTTTTATAAATTCTATTAACACATTTACTAAAGCAGGTCAAGCTGTTCAAGCAAAGTAGATGACTTCCTAAATGCGGTATATTTTTACTTTTAATAGAAAAAGATAGAAAAAAGTAATTGGGTAATGCACTTCTTACCCAAAACCAATGTTTTAAAACAGTTCACTGCACAAGTATGTGACGATAAACACATTTGGTCGCAAGAGGGCAATTTGGCAGATCTAAGCACTGCTTATACAACTTATATCAACCCTGGGTAACATCATATCCACATTTGGCACATTTTGTGCCAAATATCTCCCCATACTACAGTGTTTCAAGCCCTGTGACATTGATATATGTCTAAAAAACATGCTTTACTGTGTCTTTGTGTGCTTAATCTAGGACTGCCCTTTTAAATTATTTGCAAAGGATATTACTTCTGTAAATAAATATGAAAGGATAGATGGATAGAGTGAAATTCTGCCACTCTTCATTCATTTCTATGGCATTTTTTAAGACATATTTAACCAATAAATATTAATTTTAAATATCCCACAGAAATGATTAGAGAGTGGTGAAATTTTACTCTAGCGATCGGTGCCAAGCTCTAACTTTACTCTGAGAAGTATACCCCATAGAGTCCATTTTAAGTAGATAATGCTAATTTTCTTTGTCATGATAAAACAGTACCTTGTGCTGGATCATAACTAAACTGCATGAATTCATATTGGTTGCAAAACAATCCCAATGGGTTTATTTCATGTTTAAACCATTTTTGAGCAGACTTAAGGAACTGTATGGTGATCCAAATGACCAAAACATCACTTATCAGGTGCCAAGCATTCTGGATAATAGATTTTATACCTGTACAGGTGGTTTGTTTGGACTGAGCTCTTCTATTAAAATTGGACTCTTTTAAAGCTAAAAGTGAGGGCATTGCTTTCAAAATTCATCAGTTTAAGAACATCAGAAAAAGTGTATTTATGTTGCTAACCTGCTTTGCTTATTCAACTAATATCTCGAAGTTACCTAATTAAGGCTGACAGGGGCTGTAATATTAAATATTAAAGCAGGAGAATAACAACCCTAGTGAGTTTCATTAGCTATATCAAAAGAGCAAGATTAAAAGCTTCCATTAATAACCTCTGCAGAGAATGGACGACAGATGCCACAATCTTGCAAAGCCCTTATCAGGTATTGCCAATATAGAATATCGAAGGCTTTTCTATATCCAAACAGCAGCAATATTGTTCCCACAAGCAGTTTTAATATAATTCAGAATATTGTTATCTGTTACAAAGCCAGTCTGCTCTAAATAGATATTAGGTAGAAATTGCATGAAGCTGGAACTTTTAAAAACATTTTTAGATCACCATGCAAAATTGAAATATTTATTATTGGATTTTGTGGCCTACAGTTTAACTGGTATAGAAATTACAGAGGTAAACATACAGGGAAGATCTGTTAATAATGGAGTCCTATAGCCAATTCCCTATTGCACTATTCACCTCTGCAGGGTCAGTTGGTTAATATATTTTATATAATTTTCACACTACTGCAATCTACCATCTTAAACCTCTCTTTCTTGCTAGTCTTTACCTTTGGAATTCCATACTTGAGTTTCTCTTAAGAGGCTCTACCTCAGTCACTTCAAAACTAAACTTAAATCCTACCACTTGAAGCACAAACACAGTAAACAGTACAGTCTTGAAGCTAAATATTTGGTACACACTCAGATGCTCTAAGCTATTTATTCATTGCTCTGTTGGTAATATTAGTGCATTGCTGTAACATGTAGCTGGATTCAAACTCCAGGGCCTTTTGTGCTGGGGCTGTGTGGCCTTAATAATATGCTGCAGACTGAATATCAAATTACCTTATACATTTTATAACAATGTGAGGCCAGGGGTCAATCTCTGCCTGCTTCTTGACCTTGTCTTATCACTGCCTTTATGGTCATTGCCTGTCTCTGGCCCTGCCATGCTTGATGATTCTGTGCTGTGATTTCTAATCCCTTTTCTTATCTGAATGATTGAAACAGGGAGAACATGAAACATATTCATGTCTTTAAAAGTTCTGGATGTTACCTTGTAATCTAATTGAGGACAGAAATTTAATACGAAATAATGAACCTGCTTAACAACATCAGAGATGGGCAAGTTACTGTGCAGTTAAGCATTGGGGAGGGTTGTAACATATACCATCAATCTAGGTGGAGAAATATGCTCTAGTATGCCACAACCCACACTTTACTGTAGGATAATCGATCCTCCAATCATAAATTTGATTTGAAGTCTGGCCTCTGTTGAACTGCTCATAGGACTTCACCAACTTATTGCAATTGCTTGCCTAGGTTTTAGTATGATCAGTACACATACCTATGATAATAATTTGTCAGCTCCCACTATTTAATGTGCATTCAGGACTTGAGCATTCAATGAATTATTTTTGGTTTGGCAATATCAAAGGTTACCTTTTTCACACTAGCAAATCAATAATACTAAAAGTTAAAGTCAAAGAGAAGTATTTTTGGAAATATTCTGACGGAATCAAATTACTACTTCCCTAATTACAAACCATTAAATCCTTTTCTAGTAACCTAACAAAAAGTTTTAGGACTTCAGCACCTTGATGAAGATTAATTTCTGAGAAAGTAAAATAACAGCTCTCAACAAACCCTTTAACCTAAAGCAGAATGCAATGATATTAAATCTTTCCAACACTAATTATAAATTTTAAATAATGACAAAACTTACATATGGCACCATTGGTTTTCTATGACCAAAACTCAATCTCTGACTCTGCAGCAACAAATCCTTTCATGGCTGCAATCTGTTTGGCCTCTCAGGCCCAAATAGAAACTGTATAACTTATAACTAATTTTCAATGATAGTAAATATGACTTCCAAATGAAGGGAGTTGTGTACTACTTTTTTCTCCAGACCAGTAACCCATAGACACCAATCAGTCTGAATTTACTAGCCCAGGTCAAATATATGCCTATGTTAATATTTCACCTGCAGTGTGTTTTGTCCCTGAAGTGCAACAAGATATTAACTAACATTGCCAAGGTCAGAAAGAATTGGCATAAGAGTCAATTTAGAAATGAAACCCTCTTAAATAAAGATTATCACAAAGCTAAATGGGATGAATTATTTATGATCCCTGGACTGTTATGACTTGGCATAAGCTAAGAAAGTGTAAGAGATATACGTTTATGATGCTGGTCTCACTGGACTAGGCCATCTGTCTCATTAGCCACTCTGCAGCCAAGGGGATGGAAGATTTAAATGTGGCCGAGGGATGGGTTTTAGTGATGTAGCGAACATCGCCGAAAATGTTCGCGAACCCGTTCGCGGACTTTCGCCAAAACTCGCGAATATTCGCGAACTTTGCGAACCCCATAGACTTCAATGGGAAGGCGAACTTTAAAACCTAGAAAAGCCATTTCTGGCCAGAAAACTGATTTTAAAGTTGTTTAAAGGGTGCCACGACCTGGACAGTGGCATGCAGGAGGGGGATCAAGGGCAAAAACTTCTCTGAAAAATACTTTGTAAAAAAAACGCCAAAAAATAACGCCAAAAAAAACCGCAAGCTATTCCTATGTATATGCATAGGCGATAAAACGAAGCGAAAAAACGCGGCGGAAAAACCAAGGCGAAAAAACGCGGCGCCAAAAAAAAACGCGGCGAACCCAAAGTGGCGAACATCGGCAAAAGTCCGCGAATTTGCGCAAACGCGAACACCCGATGTTCGCGCGAATTAGTTTGCCGGCGAACAGTTCGCTACATCTCTAATGGGTTTATGACAGACTGTTAACTTACAGTAAGATCTGGTTGTTTAAGGAACAGTTCAGTGTAAAAATAAAACTTGGTAAATAGATGGGGCGTGCAGAATAAAAAATGTTTCTAATATAATTAGCTAACCAAAAATGTGATCTATAAAGGCTGGAGTGACAAGATGTCACTGATTCGTTACCGACTGGTAACAGGTTAGAGAGATGCAAAGAATGAAGTAGAGTTCTGGCTATTACATTAAGCATCTGTTTACTTCAGCCTTTATAGATTACATCTTCGGCTAACTAACCATTTTCAAAACATTTTTTATTTTGCACAGTCTATTTAACCAGTTTCATTTTTACACTGAACTATTGTATTAAAGTGAAGCCTGGATGGTAAAGCCTAGACATGGATCTTAAAATAACTACACAAAAGGTAAAGCTTACCTCTGAAATTCTAATATGATCCCCATGATTTTCTATTAAATGTTTCCTTTATTCTATGTAAGTGGCCAGTTATTGTAGGTCTGGGCATCAGATCTAGCAGATACAATGAATGAGTATTATGATGCAGTTGCAAGCATAATGTTTGTGCTTATAGTGTGCCTTGGTCTGTCAAAAATATAGAAATCAATTTGGACAATATGGTCTTTGGTACAGATGTATCCAGAGACATGGTTAAGTGGCTGCTTTCTTTAATATCCCAAACACTCTGTTTATACTGGCAAATTCTACTTCTGTGAGGTAATTCAGAAGTCAATACAGAACTAGACAGGGACAAGGAAGGTCATGTATTGATAAATGATTCAACATTGATTTAAAATAAAACAAACCAGCATTTGTATATAGTGACACAGACAGTGATTTATGAGCCATAAACTTAAGTGTAAAGGCATCACTGGCAGTTATACATCAAAGAAATATGATGCTGAAAAGGAGCAATGACAGAACTGGTGTTATTTAATAGCAAACTGGAGGTTTTTCCTCAGGAATACACTTAACATTTAACCTGCAAAGGAAAGGGGTTTATATCGCCAGCCAGCACATTCTATAGTTTCAGGTTATGCAATTGATTTTAATTGACTTCAATAATAATTTTGGTTCATCAGTCGTTCTTATCTGGTACTTGTAAATTCAGACTTGGTTCTTAATACAGACACCTGTGCTCCCATTCATTTACTCTTACAGCAACTACATTTATAGAACACTTGAACTAATAAATGTTTATGTCCCACATTTCAAGACATGTACAAAACATTAGATGTCACACTTTTGAGAAAAGAGGCAAAATCCCTCAGGTAAGTGTGCTGTATTCTGCAGAGAGCAATATACACGTTTATGCCATTTTCCCAACCAGAACTTCATCTACCTTTGAAAGCAAACATATAAACAGAAAGTGGTAAACTATACAATTATATATGTATATAAAAAGACCAACAACTAACATTAATAATTAATCAGCCTTAAAAATAGATTCAAGACATGTACAAAACATTAGATATCCCACTTCTGATAAAATAAGCATGAAATGTATTTGATGCTTACATTTTGTAGGCAAAATCCCTCAGGTAAGTGTGTATTCTGCAGAGAGCAATATCCACGTTTATTCAGTTTTCCCAACCAAAACTTTGTTATCTATTATTTATCTACCTTTGAAAGCAAAGGTATAAACAGACAGTGATTATATGTACAATATTTAAGACCAACAATTAATATTAATAATGAATTACTAATATTGTAAGTAACTAAGTATATTTTTGCTTAATTAATCAGCCTTGCAAATAGATTCTGTTTAATGGCTGGTCAACTAGAAGTTCTGGGAATTGAGGGGTCAGGGTTTCACTTTATCACCCCTCAATATTAACTTGCCTGCATATGAGTAATGTGCTAAAAAACATCCCTTCTGCAATGAATACAGTGAAGACACTGCACAACATTACATTTTGTCACCTTGTTTAAAGTCTTTTTATGAACCCAGCTGTTAAAAAAAAAAATATTAAAGTTTTCTAATATTCTTTTAGTTAGACCTTGATATTATCATCTAATGAATGTCAGACTGTTCAAGATTTTAATTGCTGAGGCTGAAAAGTACTATTAAGGTTGTGCATTGGTTGCTTTATATCTTGTCTTCCTTTTGCCCATATCCATGCATATTTTCATTTGGTGATTTTACTGACCTTTTTAGATAATTCCTCTGGAAGGATGAAATGAGATGGAAAAAAATGAGCTCGGTGGAACTACATAGGTTACTTGTGTGTGCATTATTAGCTCTTAGGGGCACATTTACTAATCCACGAATCCGGATCACGAATGGGAAAAAAATCGTATTGGAAACGAAAATTTCGGAAGATCGCATATATCACGAAAATACTTACGAAAAAATCGTATTACTCACGATAATATCGTATTGGCGATCCGAAAGTCCCAAAATTTTCGTACCGAACAATTGTAAACAGCGGTAAAACCTTTCCGATTTTTTCGTGCAAACGTCCGAAAAAGTCGTGCGCCGTCCGAAAAAGTCGTGCGGACGCCCGAACAATTCGGCGAAAATACACTGGAAGCGTTCGTGCTTTTGTAAATGTGCCCCTAGGTCTGTTCATCTACTTATTTATATGTAGCACTCAAAGCTAAAGTGTCCAAGCAGGATAATACAGTGTGCACAGTTGAACATGGAACCAGCTTTGATACACAAGGTATTTGTTTTGTCCCAAAAAAGCACCGTTTTACTCTAGTAACAAAATGCCCTGTGTGTAATTTCCCCAAGTCTGCCTGATTTTTATGCTCAATTAAGATAAGAAGAGATAATGTAACAGCAGCTGCAAAGTCTTCTCAACGTCTGACCCTATATGACAACTGATAAAACCTCTATCACTCTTATATTATATTATTATAAATATTGGCAAATTTGTTCCTTGTCTCTTTTACACAGAGTACAGTTATCCAAAATGCTACTTTGGGGGCCCTACAAATGAACCAGCAGTCATACAACCCAATACCAAATGATCATTAGTAGTGATGAGCTAATTTTTTTACCAGGCACGGATTCACAGCAAATTTCCACATTTCGGCACTGGTGAAAACTTGCAGTCGTGACAAAAATAATCTATGCCTCCCACATTTCGTGAATTTTTTGCAGTTTCACAAATTTTTCCATGGTTTGACAAATTTTTCGGCAAAGCAAAACAGGACAAATTCGATCATTACTTATGACCATGTAGTACAAACTGCTTGCTGCATGTGTAGAAAGGGTGGGGGGCAATTATATTAATAAATAACCACTTAATAAATAACTTAAAATAGTTATATATATTGCATCTTAGGATATGCCATAACTGCCAGCTACTTATACAATTGTTTTACCCACATCAAAATAATAATTGAAATCTAAAATAAAAAGCAATATTATTATATGAATGTAGGAAAAAAGTGGTTTGTAATATTAGAGCTCTGACATGGTGTATTCCTAAAGAAGCCTGTAATGCATACTTATTTATCTTTTGTACTTGAACAATTACAGTATAAAACTCAAAAGGCTGAAATATATATATTTTTTCAGTACAGCTGTGTTTAGAAAAACTAACACCACAAATAATAGCCCACAGTCTATTTTCTGTTTAAAATTCTATAGTCTTAAGAGAATAAAGCACTTTTAGTAATGTATTGTCCAGGGCTAATAGATTGCTGAAAAGATTTATACCAGTGGGATGCATGGCAATAATTCTCAAAATTGCTTGCATTTGGTTAGCTTGGGAACATAATGGTAACACCAGTATTGATTTTCACTTACTTTGTATGTGTAGAAATCTGTGAATATGCTGTGGGGCATATTGTTTATTAAAAAAAACACTTTATGAGAATAAAAAGAAAGAGATATGGTAACAAGTCATTCATATATAGTTCCTAATTCAGGGATATCTGACTTTTTACATATCTGGACCACAAATATGTTGTATATAGAAATATCACCCCCCCCCCCCCCCAACCCCAAAAACATGGAAAATCATACACAGTGCTGTTCTAGGGTATTCCAAGCAAACAAAGAAAAGCCAGCAAGTGTTGGGTAAAACAAGATCTTAAAAGGGCTCTAGTATTAGAGTGGACACCCCTTCCTTCAAATATATATATAAAAAAAAAAAATTATATATATATATATATATATATATATATACACACACACACACACACACATATATATATATATATATTATATATATATAAATATACAGCAAGCGCGAAAAAAACGGCGAGAATATGTTCGTGTCTTGGTAAATTTTCCCCTTAGACTTGCTCTGTGATTGCTAATGCTGTTACAGAGAATTGTATGACAGAGTGCCTGCTTTGTGAGTAATTAAGTTAGGTTTTATAACCAATAACGGTATATATCAGAAGCCCTTGCAAGGGTGGAACTAGCAGTGGTGTGACCAGTGTAGTGGCAGAATGCTCCAGAAAGTCTGAGGATCAGAGCCTTGGTGATATGGTACAATATATATATATATATATATATATATATATATATATATATATATATATATATATGCCTATAGATCTAGGGTTTCAGCAATAAAAGTCAGGTCACTGACTACTTCAGATGATTATCATTATTAGTATGATTATTATCATTAGTTGTTAACATGTACTTATAAAATTGGCAACATATTTAGCAGAGTTGTATGATAAATGGGTGTATACATTAAACATACAAAACAACCAGTAATCAATAGAAGAAACAATACAAACAAGGATTAAAAAAGCACAATGGGAGTAAACCAAAGAGAGAGAGAAAGTATCAACAGGGTTGAGGCAGCGTATTTTCCGAATAAAATAATTAGAAGAACAAAAAGTCAGACATTCATGGGAATTATAAAGTTCAAGTAACTTTACAATGTTCATTACTTTCACAAAGCGGAGACCTGACTCACTGTTTACATGTGTCACAAAACAATGTGATTATCTCATTACAGACTTTGTGTCACTGAGTGGGGTACCTTGACATACTCCCTGCCCCATCTGTAAGCATGCTTGGGATACACAAACCTTTTTAAAAATAAACTGAAGTAAACTAAATGTGCCAAGCAGATGACTGGCCTTTATTGACTTTTATTTGCCTTCTGCTTCTAAGTTACTGAGAACAATTATTTTTCATTCATTCTCTTTAGTGAAAATTCCATTATTGCTTTGATCTTTTCTTTCATGTAACAGTGACCTTTTCCAGGAGTGTAAAGCCAATCAGAAACTAAATCGATAACATCTAAACTCACTTGTGTATGGAGGCAAAAGCAGAGATGTTTTCTAATAACAACAAATGCATATACTCTAGGTATAAACTTGGGAGCAGTCATATATTTGATAGAAAGTGAGTGCTAATTGCCTTGGATTTTTTTTCTAAAAACCTCAGAAACATTTAAAAATCATGGCAACCATTATATGCAATGATTCTGACATAGCCCTTTGTGCTTTAGATAGAGTTGAAGAATTGCCACATATTTTATAACCCACTGGATAAAATGTAAATAAAAAAGAGAATGGGATTTTTTGCAAACCATTTAAACCCTTTATTTAATTGCAAATAGACAACATATCAACTGTTGAAACTGTGAAACTTTGCTTTCAGAAAAATATATGCTTATTTTGAATTTGATACCAGCAACACATTCCAAAAATGTTAGGCAAGGGGCATGTTTCCCACTGTATTGCATCAACTCTTCTTTTAACAACACTCTTTAACCATTTGGGAACTGAGGAGACCAACTGCTGCAATGTTTCCTATTGTTTAAACTGATAACAACTGGTTGGTCCTCCTCCTCTGACCAGAGGACACATTGTCCTTGATTCCTTATAAGAATTTTCAATTCTGATTGGACAGACAACAGAGCAGTTTTCCCACTACACCTTTAGTCCATCTTAAATGATTTTGGGCCCAGAAAAGTAAGCATTTATTTTTCAGAAAAACAATAAAAATTAATTAGTTTCAACATTTACCCTTATACTAACTGCAAGTAAATATAGGGTTTACAAGATGTGCATACCATTCTCTTTTTATTTACATTTGACACAAATCCCACATTTTTTGTAAATGGAGTTGTATGAAAGGTTTAAATTTTGAAATAAAACTTTATTCTGTAAACTGATGTAGGGACCCATAGGGTTAAATGGTCCCTATGGCTTTAAATCCCTACAGGTTAAGTTCCCTTAGTTGCTGGGCAGAAGGGAATGTATCTAAGTGAGTTCATTAACATGTGTGCTATTGGTTAGAAGGTATAGTGACCACATCCTGCCTGACTTTGGTATAGTGTTGGGAGAGGAGTGGCACCTTCCTGTTGTTTGCTTCCACCTTAGGGACAAGGTGGATGTGTGCTGAGAGCCCAGGGCATGGGCCCAGGCCCAGTGAAGTCGGGGAACAGGGCCCCGTGAATGAGGCATTAGCTAGTGGCAGGTGTAGCTCCCTTTATAGTACACTCTAGGAGTGTAAGGCAGTTAGGGCTGAGCTAGAATGAGCAGCATGAGCTCCTGCATAGGATTTGCAGTTTTTCTGGAGATAGTTCTCCCAGGCCACATTGCCTGTAGTGTAGGGATCCAAGTGAATAGGGAATCAGGATAGAGAATTCCCTGAGGGATCCACTACAGGGTGTGTCGCAGAGGTGAAGGGAGATTCCTGCCAGTCTGCCCGCAGGAGAGTGTGAGTCTGAATATACACTCGGTATATGTTGCATGTACCAATGGCCTCTGAAGCTGTATTGTAAGTAAACCCTGTGGATGTTCAATAAACACTTATCATTTTGTTATTTGCAAGAACCTCTGGCGCCCTCTGTTTTCATTTTTCTGCATAGCAGCAAGAGAGGTGTAGTTGCACAACACCCTCACCTTCCTCTTCCACTTAGCGAAGGCCCGGTCTGGGTGAGAGAGTACAGTGTAACCCATGTTCTACTGGTACTAGTCCGGGAAGGCAGCTATTGAGCTGAAATAGGTGTTACATTTGGCGCCCAAAAGGCGTGGGGCTCGAAGGTTAAGCTGCTAGTGCATGTTTCTTTAATTTTTTTTGTGACAAGCGCAGGCACTGCTGGATGCAGGAGAGAAAGCTGCTTGGTCACTTCGTGAAAGGCGCAAAGTAATTGCCCGTGGGTTCGGGTTCTGAGGTTCTTTTCCATTACTCCCATTGGCTGCAGTTACTGCCTGTCATTTAAGTCTCGCGTGTATATGTTTTGGCGCGAGTGAATAGTTTTGGCGCGAGTTGACCAGGGAGGATCCCTGATGTGAGGTCATCGCCGCCATTTTGAGGAAAGCAATAGTGGCAAGCGGTATGTCTGGCAAGGCACATTTATACAGAAGTCTGACAGTGAAGGCAGGAGGGTCATGGTTCCTTGCTGTGGGAAGTGCAATGCGGAGGTCACCAGGGAGCTGCGTGATTTTGCTGCTAAATGCCCTCAATGCCAAATGCCCTGCTGGGTGGGACCCTTCCAAGCCGTTGGGAAAAGCAAAGACTCTGAACTGAGGTCTGCCCTGATTTCTGCTCTGGAAGGACTGTCAGTGGTGATAAAGGAACTGGAATAGGGGGGAGGCCTGGTACCCCATTCTGCTCCAATGTTATTGATTGCACTGTTGATATGTTGCAATGTTTGAAATGCTTTGCTTGTTTTTCAGTGACCATTGTTACCCGGTAGTGCTCTGGAGAGACTACCAGAAGAGGATGTCATATGGTGCTATGGTATTCTGTGGGTAATGTGATGTGTTTGATATTGTACCCCATTGTCGGGACGAAATGGGTTTTTCCCAGGGGTGAATGTAGGGACCCACAGGGTTAAATGGTCCCTATGGCTTTAAATCCCTACAGGTTAAGTTCCCTTAGTTGCTGGGCAGAAGGGAATGTATCTAAGTGAGTTCATTAACATGTGTGCTATTGGTTAGAAGGTATAGTGACCACATCCTGCCTGACTTTGGTATAGTGTTGGGAGAGGAGTGGCACCTTCCTGTTGTTTGCTTCCACCTTAGGGACAAGGTGGATGTGTGCTGAGAGCCCAGGGCATGGGCCCAGGCCCAGTGAAGTCGGGGAACAGGGCCCCGTGAATGAGGCATTAGATAGTGGCAGGTGTAGCTCCCTTTATAGTACACTCTAGGAGTGTAAGGCAGTTAGGGCTGAGCTAGAATGAGCACCATGAGCTCCTGCATAGGATTTGCAGTTTTTCTGGAGATAGCTCTCCCAGGCCACATTGCCTGTAGTGTAGGGATCCAAGTGAATAGGGAATCAGGATAGAGAATTCCCTGAGGGATCCACTACAGGGTGTGTCGCAGAGGTGAAGGGAGATTCCTGCCAGTCTGCCCGCAGGAGAGTGTGAGTCTGAATATACACTCGGTATATGTTGCATGTACCAATGGCCTCTGAAGCTGTATTGTAAATAAACCCTGTGGATGTTCAATAAACACTTATCATTTTGTTATTTGCAAGAACCTCTGGCGCCCTCTGTTTTCATTTTTCTGCATAGCAGCAAGAGAGGTGTAGTTGCACAACACCCTCACCTTCCTCTTCCACTTAGCGAAGGCCCATTCTGGGTAAGAGAGTACAGTGTAACCCATGTTCTACTGGTACTAGTCCGGGAAGGCAGCTATTGAGCTGAAATAGGTGTTACACTGATTAAAATACAAAAAAACAGTCAACAATGTAGAAGTGATAACCACCGAATACAACATTCTCAAATGCTGTTGCTTGAATTTCAACAGTTGCAAATGATGTTGAATAATTGTCTTGACGTGTGGGATGTGTTTGGAACCTGAGTGTTAAGTAAATGGCATTTATAAGTCTATGCCAGGGGTGAGCATATTTTCTCAGCTGATACAGATTTGTAGAAAAAATTAGTGTTTTCACGAGTGCCGAAAATATTAGCAAATCTGCACTAGAGTTTCATGTTTGTTTCACAGACAAAAAAAACACCCATTAACTCCAATGCACTTGGCGCTATAAAAAGTGCCGCCTTGATTCCATGGGGCATGAAAAATACAGAAAAAAAGCCTATTGACTCCAATGCATTTGGTAAAATGAACAGATTGCTCAGATACCTCCAACACACCCATGCATTGTACCCTTTCATTCATAGTGGAACACATAGGGGCACATTTACTAATCCACGAATCCGAATCACGAATGGGAAAAAATCGTATTGGAAACGAAAATTTCGGAAGATCACACATATCACGAAAATGCTTACGAAAAAATCGTATTAGTCACGATAATATCGTATTGGCGATCCGAAAGTCACGAAATTTTCGTACCGAACAATTGTAAACAACGGTTCAAGCTTTTGTAAATGTGCCCCACATTGTCAACATTGCAAAGTGACAACCACAAAAACACAGAGGGCAGATTTACCCATTTTTGAGATCATGAAGGGATACACACAAAAAAAGAAACATAACAAGCAAGACTTTTTTTTTGCACAATCTTTTCCTCACCACAAATGTTACATTGTTCCATTAATTTTCACTTTGCCTGAAAAAGAATGAAGTTGCTTGAAATCGTTAAAGATGATTGCCATTTACATCTATAGAAACTCGCCATCTTTTACTTGCAAACAATGCGATTTTTTATAAATCTGTCTTTGAAATCATGGTATATTGTTGTAAGTTACTGAATAAAATACAAGAATTTGCAAGGCATATACAAAATAGCCAGGTTTTGCCTGAAATTATTCTGAATGGTGACACTTGCTGTGTATAAAACCTTTTTTCTAAATGCACAGTTTGGTTACAGTCTTTCTTTTCCTCTGAAAAGTTACATTTTCCCAATGCAAGCAGCCTATTATGGCAAGCACTATTCAGCTACTCAGATATATTCTTGTATTTGCAGCTACACAGTTACATTCCTTCCTCTGCTTTTATTAGGAAGACATTTTTTTTAACAGGATAAATCCAAATTAAATTACCATCCAGAATTTCACCTTTCCTTGAGTGCCTTCTCATTTTCAACCCTGTTCTCCCTCTAGGGATAGAAAGTTGCCATTTTTACAAATGATTGAACGCAGTTATACGAACGATCAAAGACTTCTTCTATGATAATAATGTTCTCTTCTGCAAAGCTGAATATTCTTATAAGGAAACCTTGTGCTGTATTCAGATCCTCAAGTCAACCTTTATTAGCAAGCCTCTAGCAAGCCAGCTTATACTGTAATATAAAGAAGCAGAGGGCAAAAATGTCCACCTCCTTTCAAAGTAATAAAAACTCACATCTTCCAAAAGGAGGTCTGCTTTCTCACCATTCATACCACCCACCCTTGATGGTGCTCCATTTATAAAGGCTTAAATCAAGGCATTACATTACATTATATTAACATTTATTTATAAAGCGCCAACATATTCCGCAGCGCTGTACAATAAGTGGGTTTCATACATGGACATACAGAGTAACATATAAAGCAATCAATAACTGATACAAGAGGTGAAGAGAGCCCTGCCCAAAAGAGCTTACAATCTACAAGGAGTAAGGGTTGAGACACAAGGTGTGGGAATGAGCATGACCAGAGTTGTGAGAGGTGTGGCACAGGGTATTGCTAAACTAGATTAGGGTAAGCTTCTCTAAATAAATGCGTTTTTAGAGATCTCTTGAAGGCACAGAGACAGGGCAGAATCAAGGATAACCCCAAGGCACCGGGCCTGGGAAGATGGGGTGATGGTAGAATTGTTAACTGTTATAGATACCTCGGGAACAATGTGGGAGTTGGATGGGGGAAAGAGAACCAGTTCAGTTTTAGAGAGGTTTAATTTAAGGTAACGTTGGGACATCCAAGTGGAGATAGCGGACAGGCAGGAAGAGACGCGAGTTAGAAGCTCTGGGTTGAGATCAGGAGAGGAAAGATAGATCTGAGTATAGTCAGCATAGAGGTGGTACTGAAAGCCAAAAGAATTGATTAATTTGCCAAGTGAGGAGGTATAGAGAGAAAATAGTAAGGGGCCCAGGACAGAGCCTTGGGGAACCCCGACAGAAAGAGGCAAGGGAGAAGATGATTCACTATTGTAAGAAACACTGAAGGATCGATCTGAGAGATAAGATGAAAACCAGGATAAGGCAGTGTCACGAAGGCCAAGAGAGCGGAGAGTCTGGAGGAGAAGAGGGTGATCCACAGTGTCAAAAGCAGCAGAGAGATCGAGAAGTATTAGTAGTGAGTAGTGTTTTTTGGCTTTAGCCGATAGGAGGTCATTTGTTAGTCGGGTTAGAGCAGTTTCGGTGGAGTGTTGTTGTCTAAAACCAGATTGTAGGGGATCCAGGAGGTTATTGTCAGAGAGGAATAGCATCAGTCGGTTGTAAACTAGGCGCTCCAGCAGTTTGGAGATGAATGGGAGCAGAGAGATAGGTCGGAGGTTAGTAGGATTGGAGGGATCAAGGGAGGGTTTTTTCAGAATAGGGGTTACCAGTGCATGTTTCAGTTGGGAGGGAGAGATTCCAGTAGAGAGTGAGAGATTAAATAGATGAGTTAAGGCTTTAATAAGACAGGGGTTGACATTACGTAGAAGTTTGGTAGGAATGGGATCAAGTGGGCAGGTAGTAAGGTGAGAGGAAGACAACAGTTTTGAGACTTCCTCTTCAGTCACTGGGGAGAAGGAGCCAAGAAGAGAGTGGGTAGGCATAAGACAACTTTTAAAACAATTGTTATTGTTGCCAGACATTGCATAGAAATTGTTGCTGGAAATTTCACCTTTGCAATAGAATTGTCACAACAGACTGCTTATATAAAGCCTTAGTCCAGCAACTTACAGGTTCTAGCTTTCAAGTGCTAGGTGTGTGTGTACTCTTTGTGACTTTCCAAGCTTTCTCACCCTTTCTTACTTTAGTGTCTGTTCCCATTCCTGCTCCTACTTGTTGCTTATCATGACCAACTGCTTTTGACTTTAGGCCACCTTTTATTTTGTGCTTTTGCTCCTGAACTTACCTATGTCTATTTGGCCATTCTTTAGTCCCTTGTTTTGGTTATCCTATCCATTCTGGAACAGGCAAGGGTATAATGTCTCTGTCTTAACCTCACAATACTAGTGTATGTTCAACGCCCTTGCCCGCCCCAAGGAAGCACAGGAATCTCAGGCATTTAAGATTTGGATCAGATCTGAGGTCAAAGGTGACTATCTTAGGCCTAAGAGCATGTCAAGAATGGGTTTTCTGCTTTTCAGTATGGTTTAAATCACATGCATCACATAGAACTATATTAGTAAATACAGTAATTTATAGTTTAGACTTCCTTAGGAGTTCTGTGCTTCATCATATACAACATGGTTTGAGTAGGGCACCAAAATGGCTGCCTAAATATAATAGATACAAAAATCTATAGCTTACCGATAGTACCTTACTGGCAAAAGGTTACACCGTAATGTTTTAGTTATAGTTTTGATAAGAAACCCCAAAATGTCTTTTACATGAAGTGTCATTAACATGACTGAAGAGCACAGATGCAAGTCATTAGAAGCCATCTAATTAATTATGTTACTATAAATGATCTTCACTATCCATTTAGTTTGGCCATACTATCCCAGCACCAAATGACCATTTAATAGCATTTTAGAAATACAAAGATGTTGCAGTATGTCTCCATTATGAAAAGTAATGTGCCAGTGAGGCAGTGGAAAGGCAAGACAGAAACACAGACCAGCACTGGGTAACTTGATAAAATGCAATAAAACTTTCACTGTCAGTTTCATATAGACAAAATCTGCCTATGGGAGAAAAAAATTGATTTCAACATTAGTAAGTATGAGTATGTATTACATTTCTACTGGATCACTGGTATAAATGTAGGCACAGTACAGATACAAACAATACATAAAAAAGGTGAGCAAAACAAAAGATGGCGTGGGTCCTGTCACTGTAAGTTTATAGTATTTACATATGGAAAAATTGTCCCTAGGTTCTATAAAGTGTACAGGGTTAATTCTTGACCATTTTTTTACAAAAGTGGTCATATAAAAACTGCTTATACAAAAAACTGAAGCAAAAAAGCCAAAGTTTAGCCACTGAATTGTATATTTGTATGACTAGGGAAAAATGCTAATCACATTTCTAACGGGTTCAATTTCTTTTGTGAAACTGAAACGTGAAATCCATAAACAGCTTATAATAATATAGAAAGAGCCAAAAGTACATTCCTGATCTTAATTAAAGTTTGTCTTATTAGGCAATTCCTATTTTACTTGCATTCATTTATTTTTGTAGTACACTTTAGGAGGATTAAATATTTACATGTCTGATCACACAGCCAGCCTCAGCCTTTGCATTATGTGTTGTGCCAGGACCTTAATCTGCCATATTTTTAATACTTTTTAATGAGTTTTCTTTAATAAAACTGCATACATTTTTATCTTAATCAAAACCAAAATATAACAAACTTTAATATATAATGGGGAAAATGTTGCACTTTGGTTTTTTCTCTGTTTTATAATCTTCCTGATTAAGTTCTTCTACCCATCCCATTTATTCTCCTTTAATTTATGACAGTTTTTCTTGTGTCCACAGGAACAATATAATTGTTTCCTTTCTTTCATGTGTGGATCCAGTACACAGCCACCTTATGGATTTATGGAAGCACTGGTTCTGATATATATCAACAATGGCATTAAACTGGTATGCATTGCAAATTTGACACCCTGGCCCATGAGTATTTAGTTCCGTTTCTGACAAGCTGGGACTGCTGAAGTGAGTGTAGAACGACTACAGTAGGGTTGGGCTTTGCAACCACCATCAGTCAATTTCCTTAGTGAGCCACAGACCATAAAATAATGGCACACAGGACAATTTGATGTCTGCACAGAGTTTAAAATGATGTTTGCATTCTATCCTCATACGCCCATTTCCCATAATCAGCATGAGTTTTTTGAGGGGTGGGATCTTTTAACCAATCTATACAATCCTTTAAAAAGAATACTGTGATTATACTGATGCAATCCTATAAGTACCGCTGAAAGGTACCCCTACACTCCAAATTTCGAAACTTTACAGTGGCACCAATATTTCCACCAACATGGATCCAGGGTATCTTAAGTAACTTGCAGTATTTGCTAAAAGCTCATAGATCCTATTAGCAAAACACAACACTGATAGTGCTGGCAGAAATTTGGAGAAAATAACCTAAGAGTGTGGTTTATATGTAGGATCGCCTTGTTACGATATCATTACTGTCATACATGGACCAGTGTTAGATGATGGCAAAGGCCTGAAAGACATCACCTCTTTAAGCTCTGTTGAGTTTAATCTCTAGTAAACAGCAGGGATCTATACAAAATGATTTCCACTCCACTAGCAGACACTAGACATCAGGTGCCATCTGTGAGCAGCGCATCCTTGAAATAGACAAAGAAACACACATCAAGGAAATACTTTCATTTGGATGCACATATAATAGGATAGTGGAAGCAACACCCAGCAGATAAATCTCACATCAAGATATCTTTATTAAGAAGTGACTGCTTCTTGCGGCAATGTCATCATTGTGCCCTGCCCTATTACCCTATGAGAAAAGTAAGAATTGTCCCTATTCTGCATCAATCTTGCTGCTGCTGTTGTTCTTAAGGGCTCTGGCACATGGGGAGATTAGTCGCCCCCGACAAATCTCCGTTGTCCCGGGCGACTAATCTCCCCGAACTACCATCCCACCGGCGAAAATGTAAGGCGCCGGTGGGATGGCACACGCTGCGCAGGCGATTTCGGCAAATTGCCGAAGTTGCCTTGCAAGGCATTTTCGGCGATTTGCCGAAATCGCCTGCGCAGCATGTGCCATCCCACCAGCGACTTACATTTTCGCCGGTGGGATGGCAATCCGGGGAGATTAGTCGCCCGCGAACAGGGAGATTTGTCGCGGGCAACAATCTCCCCGTGTGCCAGAGCCCTAAATGAAATAAAACTATTTTATTGCAAATATTTCTTATCAGGACCAGAGATTTTGCTTCTGAATAAAAAGAATATGCAAACACTGTTATAAATTAGACACACACAGAGGAAATGAAGGCAAACAAAGATAGGTCACATAAGTTCATGGCCTCGTTTTTACATTAATAGGTATCCAGAAAAAGAAGTTACATTTGCCCCAAATATTTTGGGAAACCTTCCATAAGTGTTTGTAACTACAGTAAATGGGTCAGATTTGAAAGGAATGAGCACCCAACTAAGGTGAAAGGGAAAATAAAATAAGTAACAGTCCACAAAAAAAGAACCATTCCTACTTAATATTCTAGGGATGTGCCAAGCCATCAAGCACAGTAAGTATACATTAATAATAAAGTGAACTGCATCCCAGGAACCAAAAAAAGATTGGTTTAACAGGAAAGGGCTCAAATTTGTTGTAATGTAAAAATACATTCACAACTCTAGTGTTGTTTAATAAACCTGTTAAACAATCATTTTTTTATGGATCTTTTATTATTTCATGTTTTAAATGGGAGTACCTCAACCGAGCTTTTTTCTAGCTGCAAATAATTCCTTCATGCTGTTAGACACGGACACATGTCCCCTGCTCTAATTGGCTGACTCCAACAGCACAGTTAGTTGTTTAAAATAGGAAAAAAATGTTGGGTGAAGGAAGAACACCAATATACTATATCTCACAAACTATGCGAAACAAATAATACAGCCCATTTGTGAAATACATTTACCAACCAATATAATGTGGATGCTGTTTCCCTTTAATAAATGTCATTACACTTACAAGGCAAGCCAGACACCCAAATGTATCTCATTCATCATGCTTCCAGAGGCCAATAACAACTAACTGAGGCAGGTAATGATGTGTCTAAGAAGGTCACACGCAATAATAGATTTGTTAGAAAATCTTTGTACGTTTGCCATTCATTTGTACACCATACTTTTGTTATTTAATAAAAACGACACCACAAGAGACTGAAAAGGGGAAAAAAAATCCCACCATGTGCCATACTTGTTTTATGTGGGTAATCAATCATTTCTGAAAGTTCCTATTAGCAGTGGGAGGATGCTCCTGCTAGCCTATTTTCCACTGTGCCTTACTGATGTAGCGCCGCGTACATACCTACTGCAGATTTATGGTAATTATCTTAATCCAACAAAGGCTGCCAGATCCCCAGAAATGTTATACCTCTCAGTTCTAAGCAGTACTTAATGTACTAAACCTTAAATAAATTGCTCAATAACCTTAGGTTTCAAAGTAAAAATAGCTCTTTACACTTAAAGCATAATAATAATAACAATTGGCATTTCCCAGAATGATGCATGCAGCTGCTGTATACCTGACTATATCCCACCCACTGCAGTCACAAGCAATAACCACTATGACTCTCACTTAAAACAGAAAGACGAAATTGTATTTCCTTTTTTGTAAAGGCAAAAAAACAAGATTGCATGTACTGCAGGCTTCACTGTTCCCTTCCCTCCTGAAGCTGCGTACAGGAATCCTTTCCTAGCCAGCTGGCCAGCCAAACTAGTAAGAAAACTATCAGCGCTGCTCTGCATTCCAAAGGGAAGGTAAGCAGAGCAGGGTTGATTCTCACTGAGATTAGCCTCAAAATAGGTAAACAAATGAAGCAACCCCGCTCTGCTTCCCTGCCCTTTGGAATGCAGGGCAGCACCGATAGTTTTTTTACTAGTTTGACCAGCAGGCTAGGAAAAGATTCCCGTTAGCAGCTTCAGGAGGGAGAGGAGACAAACAGTGAAGTCAGCTGCACAGAATCGGTTATTTTAAAGAAATCAGTACATACAATATTGTTTTTTGCCGTTATATCACCTTTAAATATACTAACAGGCTTTTACCATTCTATCACCAGAAAATAACTGCAAGTCCTAAGGAAGACTGGAGAAATAGGGTTGTGGGACAGTCAAAGTACAGTCTGCTATTGAGAAGTTTGGTGGGGTTTCTCTCAGAAACGCAGCAACATCAACCTCCTGGTGGCTATTTTTAGGAGAATTTGTCACAGCCTCTCATGTCCTATTATGGCCCAAATCATTCTATTCACTCCATCCAAATCACGTAAATAAATGCTCAGGCAATATATAGGACAGTTGATATGTTCATGAACTTTCAGAACAGATGTACAATGCAGACATCAGGTAAAGAGTATCCAGATTCCAGTAAATTACTTTTTTAACTTAAACTACTGTATATAACAAACCAGTAAGCTTGGATTTCATAATAAGCAGATAGGCAGCACTCCTAAATATAAATCTTCAAAAATGCTATGACTTGGCAAATGGGATACACATTAATGGACACCCACATTTTGGTTGTGTCATGGACTTGGAATCAAGCCATCTTTGGTTATCAGATAAAGATATAACTATGGTACCCAAGCTAGTTTGAAACTGTAACATCATTTGTAAAAATGAGCTTTTGTTGTTTTACCTGAATTAGACTTAATAGTTGCTAATAATACTATTGTAAATTTTGACTCATAACTTTTCTATAAAGTTATAGAACAGCAAACCCTTAAACTCACTCACTAACCCTAGCCTAGAACATTTCCAACCACAAAGTAAACCTTTGCTATCAGAATCATTCTATACATAAGGGATCCCAAACAATGGCAGTGATCACATCAGAGCCCAAAGAAGTGGATACAGGATAGTTTAAAGGCCTATTAAGGTGACCTTAAAAGGTAAATGCTTATATTGTCTCCTAACTATACAGTGATCTCCGGAATATTGTCCTGAGAATATTGTCTCCTAACTATACAGTATCTCAGGAATGTTTATTTATAAAGTATACAGTATCTGTAATCTCCTAAGGTGGGGTTAGTTTGGGGTTAGTTTGAAGACGAAAGCTTGAACCAACATCTCTTTAAAAAGTCAAGGCCATAAACATAATGGCTTTGTCCAAAGTGCACACTGTGACAGCATTCCCATTAAAAGAATTTCTCAAATAGTTTTATTTCCCATTTTTTCAGTTTTTTTTTATCACATCACAAATGCAGAATTTTAAAATAGTTTAATAAGATTAAGGACTTGTACCTTTGCTTTAGCTATAACACAGATTTGCTCTCTTCTTGTTGTATGCTCTTTAGACCTTGAAGCAGTGTTGCTGTTTGCTACCATCCAAGGATGACATGGTCCATGTATATTTTCCCAGCCTGCCAGGAAAAAATTCAGTCCTCTGCTCTTCTGGAAGGAAAATGCCCTTGTCCTTGAAGCATCTGCAGCAGATTTGCAAGCTGCTTGGTTGGTCCCCTCCGGGGAAAATAAGAATCACAACTCATTTACTTTCCTCTGGAAATTAAGTAGCAATGGGAACAAAACCAAGATGAAGGGAACTTAAAGGGGCAACTATGGTTTGTATATAAGACAAATAGGGTCAGTGATTTACAGAGGGTACTATTTCTAAAAGGGCTGCAGTTCTTTTATGTATTATGAATAATTCATATATACAAAAAGCTTAGCATTCTGGGTAAATCTTGCATGCAACTCATACTGCTTTTGAGTGTTTCGGTTATCTTGTTCTATTTTTCACTTGAATTGTATTACTAGAAGCAAAGGGTGGCTATATAATTATTGATTGTATCTTTAATTAAAGGCATACTGGGTAAGTTTACTGTTTGTGTATTTCATAAGCTGCCATTATTTCAGGCTTTGTGACCAGGCTTTCCTAATTATGGCCCATAGCCTCCTATTGTGTTATAACATGACAGCAAATCAAGATGAGTGATTAAAGTCACTGGGGGCATGATGGGCCACAGATTGAATTTTGTGTAGTCCTCCTGGATTTTTGATGAGCCCGGACGTATTTATACCCCAAGGGGGATGCAGCAAAGGGTGTGGATGGGATGTAATAAAGTCATGTTACTGAGCATAACTGGGCTTGAGTAGTGCATTTAGTAGACGTGGAAATAATTTTTGCTTTTTACCTAGCTGCAAACAAAAATGTCCCATTTTAAAATATTTTTGTACATTATAATTAGTACTGGAGAGTGTCCTGCTCCTTTTAGTAACCTTCATTGCTGATTCCCTCTATAATGAACCCTTCCTCAGATTATTCAAAACAGAATTCAAATTCTACCCATTGGAGTCCTTGCACAGTGTGTGAATCCGCCTGGCATTCCAACAGGACTTGTTATCCTTCTATTAGTACCTGTAAAGTTACATCCCGGTCTGTACTATTTATGTATTTCAAAAACACACAGCAATATAGATATAATTAGCACAATATAAACACTCGTGCTAAAGTAGTTAGTAGTCAAGATGGTATTGTAGCCACAATGCATGACAGAATACCGGATTTAAGAAAAAAAAGGACAAAGACCCCAGGGCATATTTATCAAAGAAAACAGACAGTTTTCCAGAGGAGCTCACTATTCACTTGTACAGCATTTTTAGAGTACTCATATGGTGGGGAAGTGTGACAAATTGTCCTTTATTCTATAATATATATATATAATGTAATCCTAATTTGGCTGATATTCAGGCAATGTCCAGATAGATAGTAAAAGATGTATATATTGGGAAGAACCCCGCACTACGACTCAAATATAGGGTGCTCAATGTGTAATGAAATTTAAGGACAAGAAAAAAGGACACATATGTAAACCTGGCACAGGTTTACATATGTGTCCTTTTTTCTTGTCCTTAGATAGTAAAAGCTAGACATTGCCTGAATTACTTCCACTAATTTCTCCTTTGTTGGAGCACACAGCTGCTCTTTCTAAATAATCCTGAACTAACTCACACTCCTAGAGCGTGCTCTTACAGGTGTATAACCTGCGCACTGCCTTACCGTCATTTATGGGGTCCCTGCTCCCAGACAAGGCTCAAGGCATCTGGGCCTAGTTAGTCCAGGCTCCCTGGAACACAAACTTCTGCTGGAAAGAGGAAGGCCAAGGCGGAAGTGCACACCCCTTGCCTAACATTATATTACGGTGTGCAGGAAGTGGTCATCCTAGCTAAGGGCCAATAAATGCAGATTTATGCTCCTTTGGTTCATGGTCCCACGCTGCTTATGACTGACACTAGTGCTGATTAGTCTGGATTGCTGCATTTCTGCCTAGCCCTGCTAGATAGAGCACTTCTTGTGCAAGTAAACAGCAAGCAGCTGCTAGTTAAAACATATATTTCTGTAAGTGATTCTGTTTTGTCAACGCTACTCAAATTTGCATATACAAATTAGGATAAGCTTCAGCTTGGTATCAGGCCAAACCTTTTGTGAAGGATTCAGTATTTGGCGGAGTACAAAAATTATAGTTTCAGTTACAACAAAATTGGCATTACACATTTATATGTATGTTATCTTACATTAATATAGCTCCTCTACAGACTGACCCCTATCTTTTTCCATAGTTTATCATATCTAACCCCTCGCTCATTTTACTGGGGACCTTTGTATAGCCCTCCCCTGTGGCAAATAGGTGCTTTGCCTGTAAATTCAGGGCACAGGGAGCAACTTTGTGTAACATCAAAACACTATTTCCTAAACATATTATGGTTTGTAGATTTTTCTGGACTACAAGTTCCAGCATATTCCAAGATATTATCAATGGTAAAAACATGCTGAGAGTTCTAATCCAGCAACATAAGGGTTGTATTTTTAAAGCAACACCAATAACATTTTTTCTCTAGTTCTCAAGGGTAAGTGACCCAGTAATGGCGAGAGCCAGTGAGAATGCTACCTGATCTGTGTTCTAGTACCAAACAATTTAACTACCAAACTACTCTTTTGATTAAAATGATATATAGGGAAGCACATTTGCACAGCTATCTCAGTCATGTAAGGGAACAGCAAAATTATATTGAGCCTAGGAGAGCAGAGGGATGGTTAACAGTGTTTAACTGTGCACAGAGCCTGTTTGCTATAGGAAGTATACATACTCTGTTCAATACAGTCCATATGGGGAATATGCATAAATAAGTACAGTGATGTAACAATAGAGGAAGCAGACCCTGCAGTTGTGGGGGGACCTGGACCGCGGGATATGTCTTCTCTTTAGATCTAAAAAGTCCTCCCTCCCCAGCCGCTCTATTACCTAGTCAGTGGGAGCGGCCAGGCAGCAGGGAACAAGGGCAGGTAGACAGGTGGAGGGAGGGCTGGGTAGGTGAGCGCTGGGCCCCTCTAAAGATATTTTTTTTAGCAGGGGGGCCGGGTGCATCTTTGTTATGTCTCTAAATTAAAAAAAAAAAGGTACATAAATAATTGATGACAAAAAGTAGCATAAAAATAAATGTCCCCCCCCAGCAGGTGCAGGTTTCTGCTAACAGGAGCACCAGCCCAGGGTATCAGGTAAGTGATTATAATCCCTTGGGGGCACCCCCCAGCAATTTAACCTTTTCTACTCCTTTAACACCACTTTTTTAAAACTCCTGTTGTAATGAGTTGAGGTCAATGATACAAGTCAGGCAGGAAATAAATGCGGGGTTAAAAGTAGTGTAAAAGCAAGGGGCGCTCAACACTACTTTTTAAGTGGCTTTCTTCAAACAACTCTGTTTAATGCTGGAATTTTACACATGGCTACACTTATTTATTACACACATTTATTACACAGCTTTACAAATATGCAGGGTTTTACATGTGTACTGTAGCACTGTTTGGTGTATTATAGTGCCATTTCTGTTTTTACACATCTTTAGAAATATTCTCCATGGTGTTCCCTTGTTGCAGACTTTAGTTGCAATTTTCTGTTATATTCTCTTTGCACCACTACCATATAAAAATCTATCCTGCAAGATGGAGAACAGATGAGTTTATTCACAGTCCATAAATATGCAGATTTCCTGAGAAAATAAGCTAAGCAACTGATGCCAAGCCCAATTCAAGCAAGCATACCCCAAAATATTGCATTATGGTTGTTGCCAGATCATTCAGGATGCATGGTTATTATATAGTAGGACATTTGTTCCACTTCTTAAATTATCTCTACTAAATGCCAAATATAACAATGTTCTATTATAGCAAAGGTAAGAATCTATTCATGCAAACCATTTCAAAATGTCCCTGCAATTAAACCTTGAAGTGCTGTTCTTTTTTTCCCTTTATGGGAATTTCATTTAAGAAATGATTCATTTGGTTGGTTAACAAAACAATTGAGTGCATATTCAACCTTAAAACAAAATACACCCTAAAAATGTGCAGTCAGAAAGATAGAATTTATGCAGAAAGTTCGACTAGTGCTCACACTGCAAAGCAACTGTTAATTAATCTCAACCTGTCCTCTAGGTATGTACCCAAAACATGGCACAACAATGTTGGATTCTGAAAAAAAGGAACATTTTTGGGCTGTGGCCCTCATGCTGTTGTCCAGCAACTCACAGACTTCTCTTGAAAGATTGGCTGGCAGAGGAATGCTGGGAATTTTATATGGTCTGAACATAACTGACATATTATTATTAACATTATTAACATTTATTTATAAAGCGCCAACATATTCTGCATCGCTGTACAATAAATGGGTTTCATACATTGGACATACATATAAGGTACAAGATGACTCCCATTTAGTACACCAGTGTAATAATTCTGAATTTGTCATTTGGCTAAATGCCTTCTGTAGCGCAACTTGCCAGGGTTACATCTGGGTTCTCACACAACAATTCAACAAACGGGGGAAACTAACATTATACAGATGCATAGTTATACACTTGGATAGTGTAAGTAAGCCAATGCTGAGACACAGATTTTCATGCTCCATCTTATGGAACATCATATCACCCCAAAACAAGGCCCTGCATTTTTATATACAGGCTTTAGTTATGGTCAATATGTGCCACCGAATGGTACATGTCCACTTGTTTATAGAGGTATCCGTAATAATGCAAATCAGTATTAGCCAGTTAGCTTCCCACTCATTCGGCCAAGCAGTTAATAATAGCTGTCACTTAATTACATAAGTCAATGCCTCTATTAATCCTCATTGTTACATACACTAGGCTGGCTCCTTTAAAAGGAAAAAAAAATCTATATATGGTGCTTATGTGCATCAATGTTTGGTTCTGATGCTGCCACTCAACATAAAAGCTCAGCAGGTAATTTTATGGCAGGGGTATCACGAAACTGAACACACAATCTATGATTAAATATAAAGCTTGTGAAAAAGAGAAGTAACTAAATGGTACTAAATGTGTGAATTATTATCCCTAATACTACTAGCTGTAAATATTATACTTCAGCGGTATGATTGACAGCTAGTGAGACATTTTACCTGTAACCTATGTAGTGTTTGGGTTACGCAAGGACAATATTCAGTGAGGAACCCGGTATAATGAATGAATGAATGAATGAAATATGCAAAATGCATCATCAGCAGTTAAGAGACAATAGTAAAACCACCAGCCCTTCTAAATAACATGATGGCCCTGTAAGTGCTACTGATCACATGACTATTCTACTATCTGAGCAGAGGAATGTGGAATACATGGCACAGCTGGAACATACAGGGGTGACACTATACCAGGACAGATAATATTGTAAGGCTACCCGACACAATGACTAGAGAATATAATAAAGAGAATGGATACAGTGACACCGATGGCTGTCCTTAGCTTAGCAGCCAAAATTGCTGCCAAAAGTGAGAAGCAAGAGAAGATCTCAGTGCATTAGTCTAAATAGTGTAAGTCACCTCCTGGCTGGCACTGGCTGAATCAAACTAGCAGAGGAAAGGGCAGCAGCTATAAGAGTGTGGCAGCCCTAGCAATACACAACTAGCTTTCCTATATCCCAGCAGATGCAAAGAGATGTGCTTCCAGGAGGCATTGTACTGTAATCTGGGTGTCCAAAATACAACTTATTATTGGCTGAAATGTGCTAAAAAACCAACAGCCCTGTCATTGCCTTTCCCTATATCCCAGGTGCAGCCAATCTCCCAGCTGTACCAGGGGCAGGTAGATTACCAAGAATGATACTGAGTGCACTGTCAGGGATGCTGGGAAATGTACTTGCTAGATAAGTGCAAAGCCACAGGTTAAAGGAGCCTGCTAGAGAGTGAAGAGTCTGATGGTGGGCTGCATAAAGTTCAAACCTAATGGTCATATAAAGCATTTCTGTAGACAATCTCCTTTGGCACCCAGAAGGTATACATAGAGAAAAGGAGCCCATGGTGGGCATGGTGGCCGTACTTACCGAGAAGCCTGCCCAGAAGGGACATGAGTGCCTGACCCTGGCAGAGGTGGTGAGGGCAAGCGCTGCAAAACTGACAGCCACGATGAGACATCCCAGTACCATCTGCGAGACCCCGAGAGACAGCATGATCCGGGAGCGGGTCCGGTACTCCCTGAGGCGGGAAAGGCTGCGGGACAGACCCGCAGGGCTTAGGGAGCGAGTCCCAGGGAGGGCACTTAGGGGCATCATGGCACAGTGAGACAGGCACAAGCCGGGGTGGCACAATGCCCAGGGTGCTTATGGAACCCACCAGTAGTCTAGGGAAGAAGCCAAGGTGAGTGCCAGTGACTGGCTGCCCACAGATCCCCCAATGGATTAAGCCGAATGCCTAGAATGAGCCAGTGTTCAGCATCTCCAGGATACCGCGCAGCACCCTAACCCTGAACCCATAGGTGGGAGCACACGGTATCAGCACATTTCCCAGGGAGAGAAACGCATTGGCCTCTCATACTGTGAGGCATGACCCGGCTGGCACCCAGTGAGATCAGGGGGAGCCCGGAGCTTCAGTCCTTTCCAGCTGGTGCCAAAGTGCCCGGACAGGTGCAGCCGGATCCCCGTTACTTTCCTTCCCCGGAGCTGACAGGGATGGAGCAAATGATGGAGGGACCCGAGGAGCTGATCAGCTGCCGGAACCGCTCAGCAGCCGGAGGGAAAGTGCCACAAATGGGCACGGAGAGGGCACCTACGGGCTAAGCACATCATCCTGCGTCTCCTCTCCCCACACTGAGCACTTGTCCTGACCCCAGGTGCTACAGATCCTCCTCCCTCTCCAGCAGCAAGGACGCAGCTGATCGCACTTCCACCTAAGCTGTAGCAGCGAGCCCTCTATCTGCCACAAACATGCCCGCCGCCTGGCGAGAGGGGATCGCATGGGACTCAAGGGCAACTTGCTCATTCAGCTCCAAGCCGTGCCAACACGGTGCCAAGGAGCAGAGGGTGAGTGCCAGCCTCACAGCATCAGTGTGATGAAGTCACTTGCAAACAAACACGGGGCGGAGAAACAGGACAGGGAGAGACACAGGGGAATCGCAGCTCAGGGAATAGTATCAGCTGGGAGCTGCTCGTGCATCAGCGCTTCCCCTGGTGAGAGGCGCAGCCGGGCTGCTGATCTGCCAATAAATGCAACCGGCTAATTGTCCGGAGGGAGCTGCTTAGTAACCCATTCTCTCCTGGGCCCGCCAGTGCCCCGGTCCCGCTATTTCTCTCAGCCCAGGGGCATCCCTACTGCCAGTCTCCCACAGTTGCAGCTATAGCCTCCCCACTCCCCATCAGTCAACCATTGCTCCTACACACCAGCTGGCTCTTCATATCAACAAACCCCTCTCTTATCCCTATAACTATAGCACCTCGCCAGTACCTTTGGGAAAAGCACATTTCCTTAACCCATACAATTGATCACACTGCAATAAATCTTAAAGTCATAGTGTTGGATAGAAGGTTAATGTGGCAGTGCCATGGATTTGCTCACAGTGCCTTGGTGTCATCTGTTGGGAGAATGTCATTATGTTGGTGCCCTACACTGATTTGGGCTGTACATGATTCCCTATAGAACAAGATTCCATTATGTCTTTGTGATTCTGTATAGCATGGCATTCCACTCACCATTCCTCCATTATTCCCTATAGCAATCCCATTACTCCTCTATTATTCCTTATAGCAAGGCATCCCATCATTCCTCTGGCAGCACCCTGTGTTCAAGCTAGGTCTCTATTGAAATGAGCACAGGTGTGACTGTGAGCAGGATTATCCAGGCCCTGGTAAGGTTTGGTTGGAAAACCCTGCACCAGAGATACTAGCCATGGGCTAAATGTTCCATTTCAGATTTTAGATGCACAGGGGTGTATATTATTTAATCATCTGCATTCTGAAAGCAAACATCTGTTTGCTATGGGTTACTGGACCTGGAGCAAGCGTGTGCTTATGACCACTGGCAAGCCCTCCTTAATGCAGGGCACTTTGGAATGTATAATCCAGTTTATTTAGATTTTCATGCATAGTCTGTAGAATGATATCATATTCTGCATAAATTACAGTGACTGTTATATTTAATGTGTTCACTTGTTTTTTAAATTTCAGTATGATCATGGCCAACCTCAGTAATTTGTGACCCACTTTTGAATTATGTCTTTCCCCATTAAGGTAAGTATCAGACCTTAGGCTGATGCCACACGTGGCGTTTTTACGCTGCGTATTTTCTCAGCCTAAAAATGCTGCACAAGCCACACAGCCCCTGACTATGGCGTTTTTCAGCCTAGTACTGGTGACGTAGCAAATCCCATTTCCATGTTGCTAATAGTGCGAAATAGTAAAAAACGCTGCGTATTTCTGCTAGGTCTGGCAGCTGCCTTTGTGTATACATAGGAATAGGTTGCTGTGCAAATAACGGCGTATTTCGGCAAATGCTTGAAAAATACATGGTAAGGCGTTTTCTAGCGTATTTACGCATTGTGTGGTTTCCTTCGAGTCTTTTCAAGTTATTTCTATGGATGATTATTTTGTGCGTTTTTCAGCCGCAGAGAGAATTCAAAAATACGCAGCATAAAAACGCCACATGTGGCATCAGCCTTAGGTAAGCAATGACCCTTATTAGGAATGTATATAAACTATACCTAGTCATGGGTTAATAAAACTCATCACAACTAAGGTTGGGAGATAAACTTTTTTTTTCTATATTAACCCTGTGCAGTGAAACGGTTTAAGGTCTGACAGAGCAAATAGTATGGCAGCTCTAACACATACATGAAAATCTCTGTGTGAAAAATAATTGCAGAATGCTGAAAATGTATAGTGAAATAAAACAAACCCTTCTTAAGCTGGGTACATTTCCTACTTTAATTGTATACACAGATGGCCCTGTGGTTATAATATAACAGATGTCACTTTGCAATTCAGTTTTACCACAGTGTGTTGAATCCAATATGGAAAATTATATACAGAATATATTTCTAATTCAGTCTGTCGTAAGGGGGCCATCATCCAGACAGTGTTCACTATATTATTATGAATAAACTAGGGTTTGCTTTTGGTCAATAATTTTTACACTGTCCTGCTTCTGAAATGAGCAAATAATATAACAGTGCAGAATAATATTCTAAATGTATTCCATGAAATTGGCTAACCTGCTGCACCATAGCCATATTTAACCAGCAGGCTTTCTCTCTCTTTGCTGTTTGGAGATCATGAGACTGATTAGATGCAGCTAAAAGGATTGAAGGCTTCAGCGTTAAACCCAATTATTCGTGGATGTCATTGTTCTGGTTAAGAGAAGCTCGAGCTAATTAGGATTATGCATGAATCATACAAACCTTTGCTTTATGTAATGTTTTGACTCAAGCACTTAACCCCTTGGCTGTCAAGACAGGCCCATATATCTAGAACTGATCACAGCTATTTTAAAAATAGTATGATGTAGAGGAAGGTGTTTTCCGTTATTCCATAATTATCTCACCCTGCCAAGAAGAAGATTTGTTTAAGGGTCATATAAACATTATTGTGTGTGCTCCTCATATGATGATATCAAGTATTGGCCCACATGTCAGATCTATACAGGGGTGCATAGATCCAAAAACCTTTAGTAAATAGGGGATGTGGGTAATAGTAAGTACCATAATTGGGGCCTAGAACCCACATAATAGCATAATACATTCCCTGTGACAGGTGAAGCAGGTGTAGTTACATAGTTAATTTGGGTTAAAAAAAACAAAAAACCATCAAGTTTAAACTCTCCAAAGAAACCCCAGTGCACATCTATACACATACTGATATAGAGCTATACTCTCACATATATAAAGATATATACACATACCTATACCAAACTAACTGTAGATTCTAAGGTAAGATTACTATAGTTTTGGATATTATGCTTGTTCAAGAGATCATCCAAGCCCCTATTAAAGGCATTAACAGAATCTGCCATTACAACATCACTAGGAAGGGCATTCCCCAACCTCACTGCCCTCACCGTGAAAAACCACTTACACTGCTTTAAATCAACGTTCAGTACCTCTTTGACAGTCTAACCTCATAATTTAAATCTTCTATCCAGTTTAGTTGCACATCTCTGCACTCTCTTCAGCTCTTTAATGTCTTTTTAAGGACTGGAGCCCAATATTGCACTGCATTGCATGGCATTTTTACAAAAGTTCAAAAATTTGCACTTATCAACATTGAACCTCATTTGTCAGTTTACTGCCCAGTTTCCCTGTTTAAAGGAGAACTACACCCCCAGGTCGAAAAGCCCCCTTAACTGGCCTGCATAGACCCTCCTCACCTCTCCCTTCTCGCATAGTGTATAACTTTAAAAACTGGCCCTATCGAAAAAATTCAACCTAATAAAGCAGAGCAGCAGCTTGCCTGGGCGCCATCTTCTGGATATGCTTGAGGTCTCAGTGCCGACACGGACCCCACTTGAGCATGTGCAGTTGGGGCTAGCCGGAAATCAGCTTCAACTGCGCATGCTCAAGCTGGGTAGGTACTATATTTGGAACTGTAGCCCATGAATGTCTAGCTCAGTGGTTCACAAACTTTGGGGGGCTTGGAATAAAGGTCAGTTAGGGGGAGAAAAGCCATTCATAGATATGCCTTCAAGTCCAGCTCGAAGGTCAGTTAAGGTGAGTTTTGCGGTTAATATGTTTTTGCTGTTTAGAAGCTATGACCGATACACCAACATTTTTGCAACATTTTAATTGATCTCTGATATTTTTTTTGTGCTGGAACCCATAGCTTCTAATACAGGGGGAAAAGCCCGTATTCATTTTATGAGCTAAGAGGGAACCCTACCAATGGTTGGACCTTCAAGGGGCCCTGGTGAAAGTCTGGACTTTCAAGTGGTGCTTGAACTAAAAAAGTGTGACAACCACTGCTCTAGCTGAGCCATGCCAATACAGTACCTGTATAATCCTATTAACTCAATATGCAATACATTATTCTGATGATAAACCAGTTGAAAGGTAAAATTAGGTTGTCCATAACCCCTAAAATGGTCAAAGTCTGTAAAATGTAAATGGCCTTTAGGAGGAACCCTCCAGTACTCATTGCCAACAGGTTTTATTGCTACTCTCCCTGAGCATGTCAAAGGGTAAGAACATTTTAAGAACAGGAGACTGGAGTCTAATTGTAAGACTAGGGAAATCTGGATTAACCAAAATCAAGGGTATAGGCAAGGCACAAAAGTCAAGAGTAGAGGCAAAAATCATGTTTGTGGAGAAGACTATATCTAAATAAGAAATGTCTGGCAACCATTCCAATGAAGTGCATAAATACATGTGCAAGCATGACGACGGTCATAAAGCCCTCCCATGACATCAATAAGGCAAAGAAAGAGCTGAACAAGCTGATTTACTAGTGTATTCCTGTTGTGGCTCATCAGTCCATGCATACAATGCAATATGGCTGTGACTTCTGGAGAAAGTGGCAGCATGCAAAGACTTTGGGCCCCTTTGACCAGCAGTACAAGGAGTTGAAACTCCATTTGTATGTAAGGAACAATATTTCTGTGCCAACAACAAACGGAAAAGGACTTGCTATCGTGGACAATGGCATGCTCCCCAACCGGTAGCACTACAGCATCATTTCATATCCTTCAAATTTTAGTGAATGCCGGGACCAGCTGGACCACCCTTATATATATACTAACAATAGATACAACATTTTATTACACTGTATAATATTTGTATTTATTAAAGGGCCACATTAGAATGCTCCAGTAATAGGATAGTAAAACATAGAAGACCATCTTCCATGGAATCAGTAATTCAGGTTTTTAAAAATGATTTCCTTTTTCTAAGATAATTAATCCTTATTAGAAGCAAAGCAAACCTATTTTAGCAGACTTTAATAGACAGAAAGATTCCTTATCCAGAAAACCCCAGACCCGAGCATTCTGGATAACAGGTCCCAGGTCTATACTGCTTTATCCAGAAAACATGGCACAGCGATTAAGTGATCATTGTTTACAGTGTCCATAATATAGTTAAAGGCCTGGCAGTAAATGGGTTATTTTCGCTGCTGCCTAGAATATTATTACTATTTGCAGTGGCCATGTCCCATCTAATGATTTGCCTGCCCTGATGACTCCTGCTGCCCCACAAGAGATGCTATGATCTGCTGGATAGAGTACACCATGGAGTATTGGGCTCCTTGTCTTTCTCACTCACACATCACTGTGACAGAGAGAGGCGCACATGATCCTGGATGGGATGCAGCGTGGGGCCTGTTTACAATGAACTGTGGAGGAGGGGATAGAATTAGAGAGAAATAGATGTAGGCAAAGCCTCCTGTAGTGGAAGGAGAGATTTCCACATAACACTAGCGAGCTGCAGGGAGAAAATGAGGGAGTGAAGCAATGAACGGAAGCTATTTTATCCTGCTACTGCTGCTGCTGATGCACCAGGGGTGTGATTGAAGCATCCAGCATTTGCAGGTGGATATTAATTTTGACCTGATCTAGCTTAACAGCCTGAATATGGAGTGCATACTGTGTGGCATAGCAGGTGAAGTACAGTGTCACGTATTGCATTATTGCAAAATATCTCATTAGCTGGCACCTTATTAAACACAGTAATGTGGATTGCAGGTAGAACTCACTGGCAAGCTATTGGTTGTGACATTTATACCAGGGCTGCAAGTTAATTTGATATGAGAGCCAATAAAGTATGATTAAGATGCTATTTAAGCAGTGGTATGGTGCCGCATTACAATAAAGCATTAGCCTTTTTAATAGGATCTTGGTGTAATCTCCCAGTGAAACTGTATTATTGTAAGGGCACACAGGGAGACCTGTCATATTCATTTTAATGAGGATGTAATCCTTTCATGCCCAGCCCAAGGGGTGTAACTCAGACATGGCATGGGAGGTAGCCCTTTATTACTAAGTCGGTGTAGCTAGGCAGCTAATGGATTCACACTTTCCAATACTATGGCTTTTAAATGGGATAAAAAGAACTTTCTGCAGGTTGTAGTTATATGAAAATGAACTGTAGAACATGTAAACATCACTTTTTCTTAATAAAATATATATGAAGGCTGGACTTTATTTCACCTTAATATTTGTAAATTTGAGAACCTGTTCTATGAAACACCTATGTTTTATCTTCTGTATTAAGTTAAAAAAACTGCAATTATGGCTTTATAAAATAATAAAACATTGATTTTACTCCAAAGTAGCATTGTTAAATTCACAGTAACAGATATGAGTAGAGACATGCTGATTATTCCTTTATGTTACTGTGAACAGTTGGTTTAATAGCATGGATACGGTCCAACTCAAAGGCAGCTGTTGCGATCTCATTAGATCCCATCAGTACAAGATATTGAAACATGGCTTCTGAGCCTTCTTCAGTTGTTTGTAGTCCAATGCACAAAACCATGTGCCAATATCTTATGCTGATGATGATATTTAACAAGCTCAAAACAGCTGATTGCATTTATATTTATAGCTCTGAATTCTTTGGCTGTATTTATGCTGTGTTAAACCAGCAGTTCTGGGTATTTTTGTCTAAAGCAATATAAAGGACTAATATGTCTGTGTCTGCTCATAATTCCTTAGGTGGGAGATAGGGTTGCCACATGTGCAGTTTTGGAAAGGGCTGTCTAGGTCAAAACCTCCTGCCCAGTTCTCTAAATTTGGAAACCCGAGCAGGACCTTCCGAGATTGACGCAGTGATCAGCCAATCGGTGTCATAGCCCCACCCCAATGATGCCACTGCCCCTCCTCTTCCTCCCCAATGGTGGCAACCCTCCCAAGGTGGCAACCTAAGTGTGAGAAAATGTCTTAATTTAGTTGGTTTTAATGCAATGCGACATAATGCGATAAATGCGATATAATGTTTACACAATCTAAAACTACTATATTATTGATTGGGGGTGGCACTCCTCCTCCATGAAATGTGTACCAGTTCATGGTAGTTTACAGCAGGATCGGTCATTATTATAATTCCTTGACTGTCCTGGCATCCTCTGCACCACTTAAAACTTTTTGCATCCAAAGTATTAAACTGGTCAAGAAAATTTTGCTGCATTTGTACCAAGTCTGACTGCAAAGGCCTGGGTAGGTAGAGGAAGGTGGTAGTTGCCCACCCTGCTGAATACATCCTCTAGGCAGTGTATTTGTCATGAAAAAGGAGCGCAAGTCCATGGTAAGAGGTAAGTGATTGAAGTCAATACAATAGTGTCTAACATACTGTCCTTTAAAGTAGGTAAAAGTAGGTAATCACTTACCTTTTACCCCGGGCTAGTGCCCCTGTTAGGAGAAAACCGCACCAGCCGGGGTACATGCAGCGAGTATTTTCTCTTCAGTATTTCTTCTGTCTTTGAAATCCCTGGGCCGACGCATGAGCAGTAGAGTGAAAAAGACAACTTTTTTTTAAACCAGCTACCAGCTCCCCTGGGCTGGTGCGGTTCTCTCCTAACAGGGGAACCAGCCCGGGGTAAAAGGTCAGCGATTAAAGTCACATGGGGGTGCCTAACATTTTGGCACCGGCAAGTGACTTAGCCTTTCCTTCTCCTTTAAGATAAGACAAATCACTTTCTTGTTAATCATGAACAGCTTTTCCACTGTAAAGGTGGCCATACATGCATCAATATTATCATACAAAACAAAGTGTATGGTGGGGAAATGAGGCGGCAATATCAGTAAAAACCTTGTATATTGGTCATCTTGTCTGTATATTTGATCGGTAGGACTTTGAAGGTGCCCAAACATTGTAATGTTAATGCTGAATCGTCAGATGGGGTAAAGAACTCCTTTGTTTTTACCTACATATCTGATGATTCATCTTTTCTACGACCAATGATCGTGGGAAAGTTCGTAATTGTAGCGTGTACGGCCACATGTAAACTTTTTGTCATGATACTACAGTACAAAGTATACAGTTTCTATAGCTATCAGGCTACAGTTCAAAGAGTTTTGGGTTTGAAAGTGGAGCTATGACAAATCAGATATTATTTCTAATGTCCCAGGAATACACTTAGTGACTCAGCATTGAAACAACTAAACTTCTTGTTTGATTATATGTCTTATTATATGTCTTATAGCTTGATAGTGACAAGAATGTGTAGAGATTGCATTTCTTTTATTTGTAAATATGCCCCAGTGTTTCAGTCCTGTGACTAAGGAAGAGTTAGAATTATAAGTGGGGGTTTATAGGAAATGGATGGAAAAGTCAGAAGTCTATTATGGAGACTAAAGACAAACGTGGCTGTTTCTGCAGGATAGTGGCCCTATGTAACCCAAATAAATACTTATGGGATCAACAGGAATACTAACTGCAAGCCACGCCTGATCCCCAACTTCAGTGACCAAACTAAATAATGTTCTTGTTACCAGATGGAAGCAAATCTCACCAACAATGTTTTAACATCTGTTGGAAAGCCTTCCCAGCAGAGGTCATTATCACAGCAAAAGGAGGCGAAACTTCAGATTAATACCTTTGTTTTCTATATCTGATGTTAGACAGCAACTTGTCTGTATATTTTTGACTATATAGTGGGGTTTAGGGCAACTGTAAGTGTAAATGATTTGTGAGACAAAACATTAACATATTTTTGCTGTATTATTGAAATCCATACTCTACAGTAGCCATTATTAGCAGTTTTGTGTCTCAACACGTCCTCAGTGGAAACATTAAAACAGTTCCCTAGCATCTCAAGTTTCTTTCTCAAGTTCTTTGAGCTGATTTTATTTCACTTAATGGATCCCATCCTTCCTGCAGATATTCCCACAAATGTGCTTCAAAGATCACTGCCATATACAGAATATTTTTGTTTATAAAAAACCCTTTATTGTTAAGTACCCAAACAAATCTCCTCTCTGTTCCTCTCTGGTGCATAATTATAACTTGATAACTTTTGCTTTCTCATGCTAACCACATTAAACTGCAGTATACATTAAACCAACTTGTTTCTAAAAGAACCATGTATTTACCGAAGAAGAAAACACTATTTAATTAACTGATTTTGTAATCGTATTTTAGCAGTGTTTTATGCACATTTTCTTATTTTGTATGTATCTGCTTTTAACACAGTTACAGGACAGACATACAAGTATATGATAATATAATTTACTCTTTTATAAGTTTATTTAAGAAGTATAAAGTAATAAAGTGATTCATTTAAGCAGTGGAGAAATGCAGAACACAGTGGTGCTTGAAAGTTTCTAAACCCTTTGGAATTTTCTATATTTCTATATCAAACTGACCTAAATCATCATCTGCTTTTCAAACAAGTCCTAAAAGTAGATGAAGAAATCCTAGTTAAACAAATGAAACGAAAAATATTAAATTTGGTCATGTGTTTATTGAAAAAAAATGATCCAATAACAAATATGCATGTGGTAAAAGTAAGTGAATCGAGCTCGCAGTATTGGGCGTGACCCCCTCGTGTGGCAATAACTGCAACTAAACTTTTGCAGTAACTGTTGATCAGTCCTGCACATCGACTTTTCTCTATACAGAACAGCTTCAGCAGCTCTTGGATGTTGGTGGGTTTCCTCACATGAACCACTCGCTTTAGGTCTTTCCACAACATTTCAATTGGATTAAGGTCAGAACTTTGATTTGGCCATTCCAGAACATTCACTTTATTCTTTCTGCATGACCCACTGTCTCTTGAGATTCAGTTCCCGCACAGATATCTTGTCATTTTCCTTTAGAAATCTCTGATATAGTTCTGAATTCATTGTTTCATCAATGACAAGCTGCCGAGGCCCAGATACAGCAAATAGGCCCAAACCAGAACACTCCCACCACCATGTTTTATAGATGGGATAAGGTTCTTATGCTGGAATGCAGTGTTTTTCTTTTTTCTCCAAATGTAACACTCTTCATTTAAGCCAAAAAGTTCTATTTTGGCTTCATCCATCCAAAAAATATTCTTCTAGTATCCTTCTGGTTTGTCCGCATGATATTTAGCAAACTGTAGATGGTCAGTAATATTTTGTGGGGCGAGCAGTGGCTTTCTCCTAACTACCCTGCCATATGCACCATTGCTGTTCAGTGTTCTACTCATGGTGGACTTATGAAAGTAGACATTCGCCAATGTGAGACAGACCTTCGGTTGCTTAATCTTTGATGGTCGTTCACATCTTGGTAGGGTGACAATGGTCTTGAATTTCCTCCATTTGTATACAATATGTCTGACTATTGGATCATTTTTTTAAATAAATACATGACCAAAAATAATCATTTTTCTTTCATTTGTTTGATTAGCTTTTTTTTATTCATCTACTTTTAGGACTTGTTTAAAAATCAGATTATTTTTTTAGGTCACATTCATATACAAATATAGAACAGTTTACAGGGTTCGCAAACTTTTTGATAACCATTGTAGATAGTAAAAGTTGAAAGTTGTAATGTCATTTAGAGGCCACTGGGGTGACACCATCTTGAATATTATGTTCAGTGGTTTTTATCTTTAAGGTAATGGGCTACTGAATGTTACAATAAAGAAAGCACCTTAATGTGAAGACTAAAAAAGAAGATGCTAGAGAATGGGTAAATGACAGAAAACTCAAATGTAATAAGAAAAGAAAAGGATTACAACTAGAAGATACAAAGCTAAAACATAAAACTAAGTAATGTTTATAAAGAGTCAGCATAATACAGAATACATATAGATGCTAACTGAGGTACCTATAGCAGATGCCACAGACAGGCCTGACTAGTGCCTTCCTTTTTTTACACCCTATTTAGTTTATTTAAGTATAGATGACTGTTTGCCTAAGGAATTCATTTAAAAACAGACAAGAATATGTGAAAGTAAATAATGGTCTGGGATGGAAAGTGTTCACCCTAAGGTACTGAAAGCCTGGCTTTGTGGTTGCCAAACCACTTTACTTAATGATCCAGGATTCTTTGAGGTCTGGTATGGTGCAGAGATATTGCTAAATTGCTAATGTGGTGCAATTATTCAAAAATGGATCCCATGCTTATTCTGAAAACCATATACCTGTTAGTTTGCCATTGGTGGTACGAAAGTTTCTGGAGAGGGTACTACGGTATAAGATGTAATACAAGGTGTAATACATTCAAATGTCTGTACTATGAGTTTGTGCCAGCATGGTTTTATGCATACTAGATCTTGCTAGATACATTTCATTGCCTTCAATGAGGAGATGAGCCTAAATTCTGGGGTGGCAATGGATGTAATCTTTGATCTTTAATCTTCACATTTTTTGTGAACTTTGATTTTGCTCAAGCATTTGATATAGCACCACAAAGAAAGTTAATGGTTGGCCATTGCATAGATAGATTGGGAAGATAGATTACAAAGAGTGGGTATAAATGAAATTTTTTTTGCTGGACCAGTGTTTTAGTGGTGTACCTCAGGTCTGTCCTTGGTCTTTTGCTTTTTAATTTGTTTATAAATGACTGTGAAGTGGGTATTGTAAGTATTGTCTTGGTTTTTGTTGATTATACAACACTGTTCAAAATTAAGTTGCGTACAGGATGCAGCCACTTTCAGAGAAACTTGTCTAAATTGGAGAACTGGGTAGACAATGTGCAAATGAAATAGAAGGTTATACATGGACAAAATAAGGCAAATACTAGTTTTAGAATAAACTGAAATATGTTTGGGGCCTCCTTAAAGGAACAGTAACACTAAAAAATGAAAGAGCTTTAAAGTAATAAAAATATAATGCACTGTTGCCCTGCACTGGTAAAACTGGTGTGTTTGCTACAGTAACACTACTATAATTTATATAATAAGCTGCTATGTAGCCACGGGGGCAGCCATTCAAGCTGGAAAAAAGGAGAAAAGGCACAGGTTACATAGCAGATAACAGATAAGCTCTGTAGAATACAATAGTGTTTTATCTGTTATCTGCTATGTGCCTGTGCCTTTTCTCCTTTGAATGGCTGCCTCCATGGCTACATAGCACCTTATTTATATAAATTATAGTAGACTTTCTGAAGTAAACACACAACTTTTACCTTTTACTTTTGTTCCTTTAACTAAGAATGTGAGATTTATTAGGGGTAATAGGCTTTGCAACTCTAGGCAGTGTCAGTCAGTGCCCACTAAAGCTAATTAAGTACAGTATGTGTGGTTTAGGATTAGTTTGTGAACTGGAGGTATGTAGAATTGGTACCCTGCTAAAGACCTCAGTGAGAATTTAACCTTGACTTTCCAATAAAGTAATTTTTTATGTTTCAGACCTGGTTAGTGAAACAGCATTTTTTTACTTTTTGTATATATTTATCTGTTAGCAACAGGGCTCTTGACCCCTTTCACCTATATGCAGAAAGTATTAAGATATTGTAAAGTTCAGGGGATAAGGGATCGCCCATGCACTAAGGCCACACCACAGCAGTTGAATAAATGTCCATTTATTTCTGGATCACACTCAAATAAGCTTTATCTCCAGCAGGAATAACAACAACATAAACACAGTCTTTCTTCAGAATAAAGTAACCACAGCTTCAGGTATAACAACACAATAAAGGAATTTGTTCTCCCACTCAGGGTTTCAGCTCACCTAGAGTAGCCAGCTTTTTGATCCTCTAACAGGAGAGAGGTTTTCACTCTCTCTTCCTAGTGCAGTCCTCACATGCACATACCAACCCCCATACTGAACTCCCAGGGATCTCTTATTTCCTGCACTGCTACAGTAATTAGCCCTGCTGTGCACCTTAAAGTACCCGAATAAAGGGTACCCAGGACCCAGGACCCACCCCTGAATTTCTGTACAATATATATATATATATATATACATTTTACATGGAACACAAAAAAGGGTTTTTTTTTAGAAACACTCGCTGCAAAACGTGACAATGCAATACGTCCTATCACCTCAACATTAGACAGCTCCTTTATGCTTCAGAACCACTATTGTGCCACAAATTACACACAATCTCTGAACACTTTTATAATCACTTGAGATGTCAAGACGTGACTGCAGAGAGAATGAAGCACACTGGTTGATTTGGTATAAACCACATAATAGAATGCACAAAATAAGTCATAATAGTACCACAGGAGCTATCTATCACTCTTTTCAGTTAAAGGAAGATTGGACTGAGCAGGGCACAGTCTGACATGTTTTATAGTGTTAGGGAAATGGGTTGCAGATTTGTATCAGACAGCGTCTATGATAAACTATTAAACAGCTGAACCTGTTATTTTAAGACCTTATTCAATGAATGGGTTTCAATCACCCTTAAAGTATAATTTTCACTTAATTGCTTCCTGTGTAAAACTGAATTCTATTTTCCTTAAGTAATTGTAATCTTTTCTCTTAATTATATTCTTTTCCCACTTCAGTTTATCTATCAAACAGAACAGCGGGGGTTAGGTTAGAAAAATAACATAAAAGTTCATTATCAATGGAAAGCTATAGCACAAAAATCTTTTATACATTTTGCTGTAAATAACATGAAATGAAATTGGCTAATATAAATATATTTACTGTACAACTACTTTTAAATGGCACATCTACAGTAGATTGTAAAAAAATTGCAAAAGTATTTATTATTATTATTATTATTATTATTAACATTTATTTATAAAGTACAATAAGTGGGTTTATCATGAGGCAGCTGACACTTTCTACAAAATAGTACTTCAGATTCAGCTTATGCATCTCCCAAATTTGTGATGTGCTTTGGGGATTATGGTATTACAGTGCTGTGTCAACCATTGTAGCAATATCCTCCTATTTGTGTCTGTAAGTTACCCACTCGCTTAGATTGATCCACGGGGCAGGGGCCTCCTTCCTCTTTGACATTTAGGGCCCTATCTATATCTGCTCAAGCAGGGCCGGATTTACAAATTTTCCACCCCGAGGCCGCCCCCGGTCGCACGCCCCCCCCCCAAGTGCGCATGGGGGTGGGGTGCAAGTGCGCATGCGCCATAGGCCAAACTTGCATACGGAGCAGTGGGGAGAAGTCCCCATTGCTCCGTACGGGAACACAAATTTTTAGATCTTTGTGCGGCGGGGCGGCATGCCGCCCCCAGGTTTCTGCCGCCCAAGGCCCGGGCCTTCGTGGCCTCTCCACAAATCCGGGCCTGTGCTCAAGCTATATATATATATTATTCACCAGAAACACTGCACACTCCATAAATGTTCACTTCAATTTATTTCAGTGTGTAACATCTTGATTAAGGTCCCAGACCAGGACCGAAACGTTGATGTAATTTTATGAAGAAATAAAATGAAGTGAACATTAACTGAGTGTACAGTGTTTCCAGTGAATAATGTTTAATACAACTACATGCAACACCCGACCATGAGAGAGAACATTGATATTTAAAGGGAGTGCGGACAATTTGATATATTATATACCTTCAAAATATATATATATATATATATATATATATATATATATAATATAAAAGAGACCAGCAACTCTGGGATTTCTTGTGAAAAATCAAAACATGTATTCAAAGTAGCATAAACAGCCGACGTAACGTTTCGGTCCCCATCGGGATCCGATGGGGACCGAAACGTTACGTCGGCTGTTTATGCTACTTTGAATACATGTTTTGATTTTTCACAAGAAATCCCGGAGTTGCTGGTCTTTTTTATATTATTGGAACCCTTTACCGAGCACCCGAGGTATGTTATGTAGCGGTGTGCCATCCTTTGTGTATATATATATATATATATATATAGTTGGGCAGTTTAGCCGATTTTGATCTGTCCATTTGGCCTATGAGCCAGCCATTCAGATACAGTGTGGGTGAGGCTGCTGTATGGCCACCTTTGGATGAGGGACTAAACTAGTAGTAGTATTTAATTACAGGATCAATTATATTATTATAGGGGACTGCAAGGTATGAAACACCTCCCCTAATCCCTTACTTCCTGTGATTCATTGCTTACATATTGGTATTTTCATTTCCTTCTTTTCCCCTACCACTCATTTTTAAGTAAAATATATGAATAATTTATAAGGTCAACATAGTGACCATGCTGGGAGGAAATGTTGCCACTTAATTTATACTGTTGCTTGCTTCAAACCTGAAATCATCTTGGGAATCTTGTGTCTTGCAGCATGTTTTGTTCTTTAATATAGTTTGCACAGGCAGAAGGATTGTGGTTAAAATTCTGGAATTTCACAGGAAACAAAATACTTGCATGCCTTGAGGCTAAAAAGGGAAAGGGGAAGAAGCAATTAGCTGCATAAAATCATTTTAAAGAGGATTAGACTGTACAACCAGGGGGGTTTCATTGGAGTCCAGTAAGAATGCATCAGACAAGGCTATTAATATTATACTTCCCCCTTTGTATGTATAAGTAGAGAGGGAATTTTCTTTACACACAATTATTCTCGGTGGAATAAACTATCTGATGGAATGGCATCTAACCTGATCAGTGTCAGCTTTTTTCCCATCAGCTTATAAACTGTTGTTTGATATACACAGGCTTTTTTGGAAAGACAGTAAGACATGAACTATTGTTTTTTTGTGGCCGGTAACACCAAAAATTAGAATTCATTTGATTTTACAAATATTCTATCTTGTGCAATCCAGATATTTCTCACCATTTTGAGGCCAACAAGAGAGCAAATTGTGAGCATAGAGAAATTTGTGTTGGCAAATACATAATGTAATACCCACAGATCATTTCCACTGTTTCATCTTTGATCAAACAAAGCCTTAACTATTGTGTTCAGTGGATCTTTGGATAATAAATATATAAATACATATTTCTTTTTTAATACATAGATAATTAATATTCAGGAACTGCCCCCAAAAGAGGAGAACAACCAAAACACAATGCCCTGGGGTTTTCTAGACCTTTTTGTAATTTGGATCCTAATACTAAAAATAAGGATCATTTAAACATTTAATAAACCCAATAGGAATCCTTTGACACCAATAAGGATTTAGTTAAGATCAAGTACAAGGTTCTGATTTTATTTTTACAGAGAAAAAGGAAATCATTTTTAAATAGTAGAATTGTTTGCTTAAAATGGACTCTATGGGTGATATCCTTCCCATAATTCAGAGCTTTCTGAATAATGGTTTTCCAAATGAAGGATCCTATACCTGTATTACATAATTCATATGTTTAAATATGTATTAAATCTTCTTAATTGTTTTACTAAACAAAACAAGAATACTAAATAAATACACAATTTGATAAATATTGCTGCTACTCTATTGCCATGCTAAGGTTTCTGGCAACATCTGTATAAATGTCATGCACTTTGATACTGTTTTAGAGCTTAATTTAATGGAACTATAATATCAGTGGAGAGGGGTAGATAGTTTAAGGAATGAGACCATATAATTAAACAACTATCAGTGTAAGATCTAGATACTGCAGTGATGCTTTAGTAGGTAAGCTAGAGAGTTTGGCAGTCAAAGCCTGAATGTAGAGTATTTGGGGGGTAAATTAGGGGTTGTGACTAAGCCCATTAAAGAGTTCTAGGAGTCCTTTATGAGTCAGTTTTGGAAAGAAAAGGATAAATCAAAGGATTTTATAGAGATATTAAATCTATATATGTCATCTTTTTCCAGTATTTGTCTTTATCACTCACTGTACACACACTCTGTGTTAGTAATTGCCAAGTGCGATTGTATTTTTCATCACATCTGTGAGCAGCAGCGGGGTTTGGTAATGTGCCTCTTTTCATTGCTACAGTCCATCATCATGGTAGTCAAATATCTGTCTTGAAAATAACAGTGGCGTTTCAATAGTAGTTTCCATAATCCATCAAAAATGCATTGTGCATGATAAGCCGACTTGGTCTTTGCAGAGGCAAATAGTGCATATCATTAGAAAAGAAACCTCAAAGAAAGGTCATATTTACCACTTATAAATAATTCTCTGTGTGTGTTAGCCTAGTGTGAAAAAAAAATCCTTTTTTAGCTATTGTACAGAGTACCAAGGGAATAGGCTTATAGAGTGCTGCAAATAGCACAAAACACTCAACCATTTTTGTATATTTTTACACTTTAATTGAATACATTTTATCGGTGTGCAAATATATATTTAGGCAAGCATTCATTCATTTAATGTTAGATTTGCTGCATGAAACAAAATTGTTGCCGTCTATGGGGCTGATTTACTAATCCACGAATCCGAATGGGAAAAATTCGGATTGGAAACGAACATTTTGCCACTTTTTCATATTTTTTGCGATTTTTTTCGTCGCCGTTACGACTTTTTCGTAGATTGTCGCGACTTTTTCGTAGCCATTACGATTTGTTCGTATATTGTCGCGACTTTTTCGTATTGAGCGCTCGTAAACGGCGGGCAAAATTTTCAGACTTTGCATGATTTTGGAAGCCTCCCATAGGACTCAATGGCACTCTGCAGCTCCAACCTGGCCCAAGGAAAGTCACGATACTGAAGCTTGAATGAATCCAGAACTTTCGTACTCGGCGCGATGGCTACGAAAAATTTGCGACAATTCACTCAAGTCGTAATGCTACGAAAAAGTCGTAACGGCTACGAAAAAGATGCGACAATTTACGAAACAATCGCAAAATACCAATCATTACGAAAAAACGCATTCGGACGCTTTTCGGACGTTCGTGGATTAGTAAATGAGCCCCTATATGTATCAAAGCACTATGAACTGTGCACTTAAAGAAGTGTGAACGTTTGTACAAAATACAGAACTTCCCTTGTAATTCTGCGGCTGGACCCATTTGCCAGAAAGTCTCCAATACTGCTCTAATAACTTTAGCAAGGTGTATGCTTGAACAATTCCTTTGCAATACCATAGGCAGCATTTCCACATATTTATTATAAGGCACCAAAGCAATGATGTATTTTGGGAGCCTATTGCCAATGCTAAACATAAAAAAGATTAGCAATGGGTGCACAGAGATGTCTGCCAGTGAATCCAGTTGATATGAACCCTTCTCCAACATTAGACATAATTTAAAGGAGAATTTAAAATGTTAGAAAGAGAGAATTTACCATTTTTCTTCAATTAGAAATTTTACAAAATTGTGAATTCATGGATAAATGTTTGCTGCAGTCTCCCATCCCCCATACTTTTGTGAAGCCACTTGCCATGCCTGAGAATGTGGTAAATGCTGCTGTGTTTCAGGGCATAAAGGCAGTCAGATAGGATTTGTATAAAATAACTGCTGTTGCACACTGTTCACTGGTATTTGATGCACAGTCATTCTGACAATACAAGGGTGCCCTTCTGCAGCTTCCAGAGGTGTGCTGTGATAGAGTTCAGTGCATCTCCTCCCAGCTTCACTTGACACCTCTGTACTCAGTATTGGAACCTATTCTTAAGGCTGTTGCCATGCACTGAACACACAATAAAAAAGTATACCGTTTTAGTTAACAATGCAAATTGGGAATATCATCTGCTTCCATGGGTGCCCTAAAGAGATGCAGCCTTGACTGCTGACAAGTCATTCATTTTGCTCCCATATTCCCTGGAGTTGGCAATGCCTTTACATGCCATCAACTATGATCTGTCACAGAGCTTAAATATGCTGATAATACAAAGTTCAAAGGTATGAAATGGCAGTGTGCAGCAAACAGTTACACAAAGTTATCTAATTTTAAATTAATTATAGTAAACTGACATAATAATCTTGACCTAACCATCACAGAATTTAATTAGCAATAGTTAGTATTTTAATACAACTTAATATTTAGTAACACTCAACTAAATGATAATGATATGTATAGCTGGTACCAGTATTAAATGTATGTTTACAAATAAAGTTCAATAAATTACTCCAAAGTGCCCTCTTCTGCTTTAGACTTAGCGATGAGGTCTTATGAGGAAAAGAAGAAAGAAAAATGTGCTTTTTAACACCAGTGATGACTTTTACTTATATCACCCTTTTGTGCCCAGTTGTGATATCCCTTTCCGATTGCCAATCTACTTACAGACCCCCTTGGGTTTATATGGCATCCAATTGGTTCGCTTGTAGCTCATGACTCTCTGCTTTCCCACCTCTTAATTTCAGGCAGTATTAGGAACCACTTCACCTAGGTAAATTTCCAACTTTAGCAACTTTAGGTTAATTCCACAACCTTTCCGTTTCCCTTCCCCTTCTGTGCACTTACTGTGGGATAAATACATACGCCATATGTGTAAAAACTTAAATACTTTAATATAAATAAAACTTCCCAATACACTCATGCAAGTGCAAATGCAAGAAGCCTGATTGGTTAAATGGGAGAGCTGAAGGTACTGGCACTAGAGAAGAAATGCAATGTAATTGGCATTGCTGAGCAGGGCTGAAGGAGTCACATGACTAGGCAGTAAATATAGGGGGCTATATTTTGTTTCAGGGGACAGGGGAAACGGGGAAGGATTTAAAAGCCAATATTAAGGAAGAAGTGATGATTAAAAAGGAAGGCACAAAAGCCTTATGGGTCGGGCTTTTCAAAGATTGTGAAAAGTCCAGCAAATATAGTGAATAGGAAGAGGCTCAAACCCTGTTGCAACTAGAAAGATCTTCTGGTTTGGGGCAAGTCTTGATAATGGGGGATTTTAATTACACAGATATTGCCAGGATAGTTAAAGGAAGGAAAAGCTAAAGAGAAGGAAAGACTAAATCACTGGGGGTGCCACATGTTAGGCACGTACCTGAAATCCAGGGCTGGTGCTCCTGTTAGCCAAAACCAGCACCGGCCCTGGGTTAATGCAGGCGAGCGATCCCATTCCTTCCTTCTCCTTTTGACAAGATCCCGGGGCCCACCCATGCTCAGTTTTATCCTAACAGGAGCACTGGTCAGGGGGTATCAGGTAAGTGATTATAATCATTGGAGGGTACCTTACACTTTGGAAACCCCTAGTGATTGTAACTTTCCTTCTCCTTTAATGGGAACAAGTTTATAAACTTGTTACATAGCAATTTTATGTCACAGGTTGTTGAGGAGCCAATCAGGAACCATGCTGTACTGGATATAGTGATCCCTAACAACCCAGAACAAATAGCATATACCATTGAGTACTTAATGACCATAATGTTATCTCATTTAATGTCTGTTGCAAAAAAAGCAAATATACACTGGGGAAACAAAGGGGGGAATGAAAATGATTTGCAATGCGAAAATATATGCCTCTGTGTGAACAAATTTGTCTTTGCGTTCATTTTATATGGGCTTTGTGAACGTGGAAACTGTTTAGTGACCACTTCTGACAGTGGAGAAAGTTTGCTGCTATTGTTTGCAACAGTGCGCAATGTATGTAATAAACTTCTTAATGCTCCAAAAGATTTCACCACCTTCAAGCAGGCCTTAAAAAGTTTGCAATGCACAAATTTTTATTCTTATTTGTGTGCATTTTTTCCCGCTTACAACTTTTATTACATTCTCCCAAAATAATTTTAGTAAAGCAAGTTTTAACTCCTTAAGGGTAGTACTTAACAGCAAAGATTGGGTCATCATGTTTTATGCTTAAAACACAGAACAAAAATGGCTGTCTTTTTAAATGATATTAAATCATTACTGTTCTCAATTTATTCCCTCAAGAAGTAAATGTAAGGGCATTAAGGCACCCTGTGTGACTTAATTCAGAAGTAAAGAAGTTAGTAGGAAAGCATTTATAAACTAAAATTTAGAGGGGACAGAAGGTGCGTTCAGTGAATATAAGTACTATAATAAATATTGTAAAACAGCAACCCAGAAGGCAAAAATAATAAAAAGAGGGAGCAGAACAGGATAAGACTAAAGCCAAAAATGTTTGAAGTATATATATGGTAAAAAGACACAGGTTGAGAGTGTGGCTCTATTAAATAATGGAAATACTTTGGTCATAAAGGATACAGAAAAGGTAAATATCCCTAATCAGTTCTTTTTTTTAGTGTATACAAAAGAGGAGTGAGAGTTTCAAGACCCACCCAAGAGTAACACAGATGGTAATGGAGAAGAAATGGTACATTAAGGTTTGCTCAAAATTAATGTGAACAAGGCACCATGGCCAGATGGAATACAGCCTCGGGTACTGAGAGAGCTTAGTTCAGTACTAGCCAGCCCTCTGTTTCTGATACTCTCAGAATCGCTTTCATCTAGTATGGTACATATGGGCTGGAGGAAAGCTGATGTTATTCTAATATTTAAAGGGGATTACCATCTCAGCCTGGTAATTTTAGACCATTGCAGGCCTATAAGTTTGTGATCTGTGGTGGGCAAGTTATTTGAAGGTTTGTTAAGGGATCACATACAATATTATGTTCTGAAATATGGCATTAGCAAGAAATGGCAGTCGGCCTCTGCAAGGTCGACCCAGGTTTTGACCTGTTTTAAAAGGAGCCTAGATTTGCAGGAGGAGAGGACAGTTCTTCCACTCTACAAAGCACTGGCTCCATCTAGAATATGCAGTGCAGTTTTTGGTGCAAAGAAGGGCAACTAAACTGGTAAAGGGTATGGAAAGTAACAGTTATGGAAAAAGACTGGCCAAGTTGGGTCTGTTTACACTGGAGAAGAAATACTTAAGGGGGGTATAACTATGAATTATTATATTAAGGGCACAATTTAATAATCTCTCTAATGCTTTATTTACCAGTAGGTATTTTTAGCACACCATTTTATTATAAGGAAAGGTTTTTTTTACAGTGAGAGCTGTGAAGTTGTGGAATTCCTGGCAGATATATTTGATAGCTTCAAGAATGGGTTGGATGGATACAGGGTTATTCAAAATAGTACTTAGTACTAAGATGATCCATGGACTGGTCCAATTGCCATCTTGGAGTCAGCAAGCTGCAAAGACCTCCAGGGTTTTTCTCCGGATTAACTAGCAGTTAGGCCAGAGTCATTTTAAGGTGTTGAAGGATCCTGGGCAAAGATCCAACTGGTGTCCCCCCAGCCCTTACCTTTCCCAGACAACTTGTCCGACCCCAACTCCATCTCCTTTACCACTTTAGTTACATACACAGCGTGTTCAACATTTTTAGGCCCTTTGCCACTCTTGAGTGCACAGACATGACACTAAGATCACTGCAGAAAATATATAAAGTGTAAATTCACTCCACACATTCCATTAAGATCACTGAAAAAAAATGAGCAAATTGACCTCAAAACATGCAAGTAAGTTGCAGAAAGGTGGCCAAGCAGTTTGCTTGCAGGGGGCTTGTGGGGAGCCACTGGCTTGTAGCAGTGGTGGTTGAATGGACTAGCTTGCTTGAGGGAGGGTGGCATGGTCCTCTGGGATACAAAATCCAGGGCTAAAATCTATCTGCGGGGTGGGCGACCGGGCATTACTAATCTTGACAAATAGGAGGAGGGTGATCATGAGATGCCGTCAGAAAGAAACACAATGATTTGTGCAGGCCCCAGAATTGGTGAGCCATTGGCAAAAGCCCATTTATAAAAGTGGCCCTGAGTTAGGCAGGTTTTTCATACATGAAAGGTTGAACTGGATGGACATGAGCCTTTTATGTATAAACTTGTTTTCTAGTTTTTCTTTTGCCCAAATACATGAAATAAACCCAATCACTATGCAGAAGTTTTTATGTTATGGATAGAAAGTTGGGGTTTGCCCAAGATTTAACCGTTTTTGGCAGGATTCAGATCTGGCTGGAAGTGCTTGGCCGAACCAAAACAGAATCCTTAAAATCACATGACTCTTGGTCATGTGAACACGAAAGTAACAAATTTTCAACCCTTCAGTGGGCTAATTTGCACATGCATATGCAATTCAGTATTCAGACAAATCTTTTACAAAGGATTCAGAGTTCGTCTGAACCCAAAAATAGTGGATTTGGTGCATCCCTAATGAAAATTGCGTTTTGCCTAGAAATCCAGCTAAATTATACTCATTGACATTGCTGAACAATGTTTTATGTATGGTTAGATGCAATCTATGCTCTCATTAGTAGCTGTAACATGGATAGGTTATGGGCATTCACTTACACTGCTTTTATGGTCATACAAAACAAATAGAAATGACACACTTCCTGGACTAAAAACTGGACTCAGGAAATAGATTGGGGATCATTGGATTTTTCATATAAATTTATTGATAAGGTTGTTTTATTCATGTGAGCCCTCCTTGTAAATTTGGGCAAGACAATTTGTGTGTGCATCAAGCTCCAAGCTTACAGTGTATGTGCTGTGAGATATGGACTGCAAGTCAAATGACTAGTGCTGTATAACTTCTGAACCACATAAATGAAACCATGGCAACATTTAATAGAATATATTCTAGACATTACTTTATTTCTCTAGTCCATTACTAATTATATTTTCCAGTTCAATACAATGAAATTAAAAAAACCTTTTTCTCTACTTGTATGCTGCTATCACATTCTGACTAATTTGTCTAGAAATCATTTGCAAGCGATATGACAGAGCATCCCCTGGTATTCCTGTGATCACATTCAGATTGCACCGAGGATGTCTGTCAATTCTACGCTTTGTCACTGAGCACTGAAATATGATATAAAATAAACAAGCAATAAGATGTGACAGTCTGTTCCTTCCTATGGCAGGTCACTGGGGAGACGGAGCAAAGCACAAAAGTATTTGATTTTAGTATACTAAATCTTGTGTATTACTTAGCTATTATCAGACTGAATAATTATTTTTGAATTTCCTGACTTCATTTAAACATGTGGAGTTTTTAAACACTCTGCTATTGAGGGTACACAGCTTAATGTATTGTGCCAGTAAAGTTGGCTATACATGTAAAGGTTTGTTCTTTAAATCTTACAGGCCCAAGGATCAGATGATTATAGGAGCCTACGCAGACCTAGCAGAAGAAGGTTGCCTTAATGCCTAATGTGGTTCCTGTCCAACAGGATTCTTAAACAGGCCCTGAAGATATCTGTCTATTCCCTGCCCAGATATTAGTGGGGCAATTCCACTCAATATTGGAGAGCTCTACCTGTTCCTGCAGAACCTTTTCAGGTATCAAGTGTTAAACAGTCTATAGGTCCACCTGCCTAAGGTGAAAAAAAGCTATTCAGAAAGTTGCTGTAGCACCCTGAGCATTTAATGTAATTGCATAAAGTGGTTTATTGTCTCAAAAGGTAGACATCAATCATGGCAATGTTTCTGGCCAAAAGGGGCTCTTTATCAGACTTGCATTGTTTCATCTTGCTTTCTTTGGTAAAAATGTGCGTAGGCAACTAAAAAATGTTTAAAAATGTGGGTAAATGATTATAATACGTTTTAAAGACATAACCCCATCAGTATCATCAACATACAATATTGTGTCTCTATTTTATAGTCTAAATTAGAAAACAGAGCTTGAGAGACAAGCTGGGCATACATACAGTGTTACATTAGAATGGAACAGCTGTAGAGTAATATAATTATAGCAGAGTTATTAAACAAATCGTCCCTGTACATCTGCAGGTTTTATAACAGTGTCCAGCATTAATTTTATAAAAGAACTGCTATATTGTTCCTTGATATATATGCCTGAAAATTAGCTGTCTTAAACTATCAACCTAATAAAGGGAATTTTAAGATCTACACATGGGAAATTGTACAAATAAAAGTATTAAAAAGTTGAAACATTTTTAATAATGTCCATTGAAATGAAACAATTCTCCACCAATGCAAGTTGGTTTTCATTTCATCTCGCAGTAAAACCGCAATCTCAACTCTTAATACTGTAAATTAGTCCCATCTTGTTGCTTAGTGATACAGAAAAAGACCCTCATTTTTATACAGGTATAGAATCTATTATCTGTAATGCTTGGGACCTAGGGTTTTCTAGATAAGAGACCTTTGTGTAATCTGGATCGTCATACCTTACTTAAGTCTTCTAAAACTCATTTAAACATTAAATAAACCCAAAAGGATTGGTTTGCTACCAATATTGATTCATGCAACTTAGTTACCATCAAAAACTATAATTATTTACTTATAATAAAGTCTATGCAAGATGGGCTTCCTGTAATTCGGTGTTTTCTGGATAACTGGTTTCCAGATAAGGGATTCCATTCCCGTAACTTTTCATCATGTATATTTAACAGACCATCTACCCTTAATTTGCAGTGCTGATCCTTGTCTCTGTATTTAAGTAGTCCCTTGAAAATTGCAACTCCTTCTGCCTAGCACATTCTGATTAACACCAGGGGGCACCCATGTCCTGCCTATCTGATGCCCCTTCAACATACATGCAGTACTTCTTGGTATACAACGCATACAGAGGCACTACATGTTGAGCTATGCCTTAGGACTCCAAGTATAATATGGGGGTAGCACATTGCTTTGTGGGCAAAAAAACATTGCATTTTGCACTTTTTTTTTTGTACAACGCACAATAGTCTTTTATTGAAGATAAACCCACCCAGCTAGATTTTCCTTCTATCCTGTTAACATTTGTCCTTATTTTATAAGCTACAGACCTTTATTTGAAAAGCACTTTGCTGTAAAGCATATCGAATATAATAAGTTCAGTTTGTAAATGAAGGTAAAAACATTATTTTACATGTTATAATGACTTTTTTTGTATGTATGTTTTTCCCATGAACAAGAACTAAACTTTTAGATTTTAGATGGACAAATGCTTTGAACACCGACAAAACTGACAAAAGATAAAACTGTCTACTGATGAATATGTCTGTCCTTAGAAATCTTAGCTATAAATCTACATTGTGGTTTATACAAAATGAAATGAGGATGAGAGTTTTATTCCTTATCAGATAAAAGGGCATTATCTCACTTATGTCTCACTATGTCGGTATTTGTATATTGCGTATATATATATGTATTGTATACACGCAGAAGTGAAGACAGAGAGAAGGTTCTCATACAGTTTAATTCTGTAACAATGCAAGAAGGCTTAAGTTACAAAAAGAAGTATATTCTTGTTAAATGAAATAAAATAATACCTCATACCACCCCATAACTCTGTAAAAGTTTTCTAACAAACTACTTGGGGTAAATGTATCAAAGGTTGTGTGTTTTTTACTGTGCAAATGCAATAAAAATGTTTTTGTCGTAAGTGCAAACATTTTTTTTCAATTGTTTTTCTCATGTTCTTAATGAAAAATGTATGTTTTAGAGCTTATCTTACCAAAGTATTGTTTTATTTTCAGAGCTTTTTCACCTAAAATGATCATCCATGTCTGAGGTGTCAAAAACCATTATACACTATGGTTAGAAACATAGAAAGTTTGCCCAGAATGAATTAATTCCACCAAAAAACTGTAGAACTTTTTTTTTAGGTGAAAATTCTTATAATAGAGATTCACAAGAAAGTCTTACTTGGCAGGGAGAATGTGTTTGTATGTTTTCACACAAGAATAAATTGTTGCCAGTAAAAGCAAATACTTAAAAATTAAAACATTGCAAAATGAAGTCATCATTTTCTCTGTCAACAAAACGTAAAACAGGTTCATTTTTCTTTTCAAATGTTCATAAATATGTAATTACTAAGTCTATCTTAATCTTAACATGCCATTATTTGCCAATTATATTCTTCTTCAAAATATCTAATTTCCTAAAGAACAATACAAAAATCCATTAAAAGCCACTCGTCTCAAGGCAAACAAAGTGCAAATTCCCAGTGACTGGGGATCTAGCTGTAACAAAACACTTACCAGCGCGGCGGGGACGCCCACCGCGCTGCCATCGGCGGGGACGCCCGCCGCGCCGTTCTTCCCCTGTGCCGGCTCCCTCCTAGTGTGCGCGCGCGCGCATTTTTCGCAATTTAAAGGCGCACGCACGCTGGCGTCATGACGTCATCGCGCAATGGCGCGAAATTTAAACTATTTAAAGGGACTTTTGTTTACATTCATTGCCCGTGATAGGATTCGATTTCCTGGTGCCTTCCTGAGCCTTGTGCATTCTTGTTCCTGTATTCTGATAGTAATTCTCCTGTTTTTGACCCGGCCTGCTCCTGACTATTCTGATTATTCCATATCTGACCTCGGCTTATACTTTGAGTACGATTTCGCCTCATCCTGCTGTATTGATTACCCGGTTTGACCCTTGCCTGTCTGACTATCCTTGATTGCTGCCCGCCCCGACTTAGCCTGCCTGAAGACGACCTTGTTTAACCCTATTTGTACCGTGATCTTTGGCCTAACTGACTTTCTACAGTCGTGCCCCATTGCTAGCCAGAACTCCTGCCTTGCACCTCTCGTATAAGTCCAGGTGGCATCCGAGTAGCTGAGGGCTCCTCCCGAAGCCAAAGGCGGTCACGCTACTGGTGAAGCACGAGCCGAGACCAGGGTGCTTGGCACTAGCTCTGGTATTGGGTGCCGACCGTGACATTATCACGGGCCATGGAGGACCAAGATCACGTTGAGTCCGCTGCTGCTTCTCCCGCTCCATCTGCTACTACTGAAGCGCTTCTTACTGCCCTGCTACAGCGCTTGGAGGATCAGGAGCAAAAACAAAATTATCTCCTGCAGGGTTTTCACAATTTAACCCGCCAGCTGGAGACCCCGCAAGCTTCACAGCAGCAGCCAATTCCTAGTTCTTCCCCTCCGGTGGATTCATACGCTTTGGGGGGTAACACTTTCAGGTCCCAAGAACCCAAAATTGCATTTCCAGAGAAATTCTCTGGAGACAGGTCTAAATTTTTCATCTTCAAAGAGGCATGTAAACTGTATCTTAGCTTTTTCCCTCTTTCTTTCCCTTCGGGTGTGGAAAAAGTAAGATTTGTTATGACCCTTCTAGTGGGGGATCCCCAAGTTTGGGCCCTTAGACTGTCTCCCTCTGATCCTGCCCGTTTTTCCCTTGATGTATTCTTTGATACTATGGCAGTTCTTTACGATGACCCAGATCGTGCATCATCAGCCGATTCGGCGATTCGTAAACTGCGCCAAGGGAGGCGGGAGGTAGAGGTATACTGCACAGAGTTCCGCCGGTGGGCAGGAGAGACTGAGTGGAACGATGCGGCCCTGCGCAGTCAGTTCCGTGTCGGGTTATCTGACTCTATTAAAGATAGTCTGGTGAATTACCCCTTGTCGTCCAGTCTAGATGATCTCATGTCCCTAGTCATCCAGATCGATATGAGACAGAGGGAGAGAAGGAGTGAGAGGGGTCATGCTAATTTTTCTGGGGTTTCTTATATGGGACCTGACTTGGTGCCCAATGTCAAGCATTTGGTTTCCCCTGTGTCTCCACCTCAGGAGGAGCCTATGCAACTAGGCCTATTCCATCTCTCTCCTGAGGAAAAGACACGCAGGCGGACTCTTGGGTTATGTATATATTGCGGGGACAAGGGTCATTTTCTGAAGCAATGCACTAAGAGGCCGGGAAACGCCCCAGCCTAAATGAAGAAGGGGAGCTTCATTTGGGTGCAGGCGTTTCCTCTCCCCAATTTGCCTCCAAGGTTCAGCTACCAGTCAAATTGACCTGGCCTTCGGGCTCCATTAATTTGTCCGCTTTTGTGGACTCTGGGGCCGAGGGTAACTTTTTAGATGCCACGTTTGCAGCCAAACACGGCATTCCTGTGGTTCCTCTAGATGTTCCCATGAGAATTTTAGCGGTGGACAGAAGACCCCTAGGCTCAGGGGTGGTAAATAAGAAAACCATCTTCTTATCATTAAGTACAAATAATGTTCATAGTGAGGAGATAGCCTTTTTTCTCATCGAAGGTGCCTCTTCTCCTCTCATTTTGGGGTTACCCTGGCTCCAGGCTCATAACCCCCTAATTAACTGGGTTACAGGGGAGGTCACTCAATGGGGTGATGGTTGTAGGGGTGTTTGTATTCCTCCTGTTATTGCGAACACCTTACTAGAGGGTTTACCTGCAGCCTATTCGGCTTTCACCGATGTTTTTTCCAAAAGGGCTGCCGAGACCTTACCTCCGCACAGACAGTATGACTGTCCCATTGACCTGGTTCCAGGCGCCTCACTTCCTCGGGGTCGCACATATCCTCTTTCCCTACCTGAATCTCAGTCTATGAGGGAGTATATTCAGGAAAACCTCGAAAGGGGTTTTATTCGGCCCTCTAGTTCTCCTGCAGGTGCGGGCTTTTTCTTTGTGGGTAAGAAGGATGGTAGTCTTCGCCCTTGTATTGACTACAGAGGTTTAAATAAGGTCACAGTTAAAAACCGCTACCCCCTTCCTCTAATTTCAGAGTTGTTCGACCAGGTCAAGGGGGCTAAAGTCTATACCAAGCTCGATCTGAGAGGGGCATACAATCTCATTCGTATTAGGGAAGGGGATGAGTGGAAAACTGCTTTTAACACCAGAGACGGCCACTACGAATATTTAGTAATGCCCTTTGGGCTCTGTAACGCCCCCGCAGTTTTTCAGGAATTTGTCAATGACATTTTCCGTGATTTACTAGGGGTATTTGTAGTTGTCTACCTAGACGATATTCTTGTTTTCTCGTCTAATCTCCATGAACATCGTATCCATGTCTGTGAAGTCTTAAAAAGGCTAAGGGAGAATAACCTGTAAGCGAAACTTGAAAAATGTATCTTTGAGGTTGCTTCAGTCCAGTTTTTGGGGTTTATTATTACCAGCAAGGGTCTAGAGATGGATCCTGGTAAGGTGAAAGCGGTCCTGGACTGGGCACAACCTCTTTCTTTACGTGCAGTACAAAGGTTTCTTGGGTTTGCCAATTATTATCGGCAATTTATTAAGAATTTTTCCCTTATTGTAGCCCCCATCACGAATCTAACTAAGAAGGGCGCCGATCCCAGTATGTGGTCTCCTGAGGCTGTTCAAGCTTTTGAAACTCTTAAGAAAGAGTTCAGTTCTGCCTCTTTCCTTAAATACCCCGATTCTGCACTCCCTTTCATTGTAGAAGTAGATGCATCTGAGGTGGGAGCTGGGGCAGTCCTTTCTCAAAGACACCCGATGACTAACAAATTGCATCCCTGTGCTTTTTTTTCCAAGAAGTTTTTACCCGCGGAGGTAAATTACGATATAGGGAACAGGGAGTTGTTGGCGGTCAAATTGGCCTTTGAGGAATGGCGTCATCTCTTAGAGGGGGCTAAGCATCCGGTGACGGTCTATACGGACCATAAAAATTTACTTTACATTGAGTCCGCTAAGCGCTTGAACCCAAGACAAGCCAGATGGGCTTTATTTTTTTCAAGGTTCAATTTTGTTTTAACTTTTAGGCCTGGTTCAAAAAATACCAAGGCAGATGCACTCTCTAGGAGTTTCAATTCTGTTTCCTCCGACTCTAGTGAATGTACTCCCATCATTCCCAGGGAGATTGTTGTTGCAACCTTGGAGTCCGATCTCTCTTCCTTATTGTCTCCTTTACAATCTTCTGCCCCTGTTGAAACCCCATCAGGTAAATGGTTTGTTCCTGAAGAGCTTAGGGAACAAGTTTTAAGAGAGGTCCATGATTCTAAAATAGCAGGCCATCCAGGTATTGCAAAAACTGTTTCTTTATTGTCCCGTCATGTTTGGTGGCCTTCCTTTAAACAGGACGCTAAAACTTTTGTCAATTCCTGTGCAGTCTGCCAACGCTCTAAGCCATCTCATCATCTGTCCCAGGGTCTCTTAAATCCCTTACCCATCCCAGTGAAACCATGGTCTCACATTTCTATGGATTTTATTGTGGAATTGCCTCCTTCCCAGGGTAAGACAGTGATTTGGGTGGTGGTCGATAGGTTCAGTAAGATGGCTCACTTTATGTCTTTACCACAACTCCCTTCTGCTAAGGTCCTGGCTGACTTATTCATCACACACATTTTTAAGTTTCATGGGTTTCTGAAAATATTATTTCTGACAGGGGGGTTCAGTTTGTTTCTAAATTTTGGCGTGCTTTCTGTTCTTTGGTTGGTACAGAATTGTCTTTTTCCTCTGCCTATCACCCCCAAACGAATGGTCAAACCGAAAGGGTGAATCAGTCCCTTGAGCAGTATCTCAGGTGCTATGTATCCGATAACCAGTCCACATGGTCTGAACTGCTTCCTTGGGCAGAATTTGCTTACAATAATGCTACCCATTCCTCCTCAGGGAGGTCTCCTTTCTTTGTCGTTTATGGGTTACACCCCAAAGCATTTTCTTTTTCTGGCTCTAATTCCTCGGTACCCTCTGCCAATTCCTCTGTCTTAAAATGTTCTGAAATATGGTCGTCAGTTCATGATTCATTGTCGGCAGCTTCCCTAGCCCAGAAAAAAGCTGCTGACAAATCCCGTAGGGTGGCTCCCCAATACAAGGTGGGGGATTTGGTATGGTTATCTACCAAAAATATTAAGTTGAAGGTTCCCTCTCCCAAACTGGGTCCCAGGTTCATTGGTCCATATCCCATCATTGCAATAATTAACTCATCTTCTGTCCGTCTTCAGTTACCTCCTAATTTCAAGATTACTAATACCTTTCACGTTTCTCTCCTAAAACCTGCTTCTAATACTCGTTGTCTGTCTGTTCCTCCCCCGGTGTTGGTTGAAGGTCAGCCTGAGTACGAGATCCAGGAGTTCCTCGACTCCCGTCTGGTGAGAGGTAAGTTACAATATCTCACCAGGTGGAAAGGCTTTGGCCCTGAAGAGAACTCTTGGGTCTCAGTGGATGACATCAAGGCTGATCGTCTCAGGAAGCAATTCCATTCAAAATTTCCTGAGAGGCCTGGGGGTCCAGTGGCCCCCCCTAGAGAGGGGGGTAATGTAACAAAACACTTACCAGCGCGGCGGGGACGCCCACCGCGCTGCCATCGGCGGGGACGCCCGCCGCGCCGTTCTTCCCCTGTGCCGGCTCCTTCCTAGTGTGCGCGCGCGCGCATTTTTCGCAATTTAAAGGTGCACGCACGCTGGCGTCATGACGTCATCGCGCAATGGCGCGAAATTTAAACTATTTAAAGGGACTTTTGTTTACATTCATTGCCCGTGATAGGATTCGATTTCCTGGTGCCTTCCTGAGCCTTGTGCATTCTTGTTCCTGTATTCTGATAGTAATTCTCCTGTTTTTGACCCGGCCTGCTCCTGACTATTCTGATTATTCCATATCTGACCTCGGCTTATACTTTGAGTACGATTTCGCCTCATCCTGCTGTATTGATTACCCGGTTTGACCCTTGCCTGTCTGACTATCCTTGATTGCTGCCCGCCCCGACTTAGCCTGCCTGAAGACGACCTTGTTTAACCCTATTTGTACCGTGATCTTTGGCCTAACTGACTTTCTACAGTCGTGCCCCATTGCTAGCCAGAACTCCTGCCTTGCACCTCTCGTATAAGTCCAGGTGGCATCCGAGTAGCTGAGGGCTCCTCCCGAAGCCAAAGGCGGTCACGCTACTGGTGAAGCACGAGCCGAGACCAGGGTGCTTGGCACTAGCTCTGGTATTGGGTGCCGACCGTGACACTAGCATCACCCACTTCATAAAAGAATGGACATTTAAACTAATGTTTCCCAGCTGTCTGTATGCAATTGGAACTGGTAGGTTTTAGGTCAAAAGTGCTCTAATGCTCTCTATCAGACAGTTCCTATTATAGTGAAAGGGAGGTGGCATAGGCAATTTCAGGCATTTCTTCACCAACCTATATAGAAACTAGACATTAGCCTTAGAATGGAAGAACTCCCTTTATCCTGACTATGTCCATGTCAGCTATGTATGGGTATGCTCCTCCCCTTTGACCCCAGACAGAAGACCCTCCCCTATCAAAAACTTTAAAGCTTTCCTACTCCCTTACACAGGTGTCTATCTGGTCTTCTCTCTTGGACCTCAGGCAGTAAGAACATTTTTTGTTTAAGGATCCAACTCAGGGCCTTACCTAGAAGGCGGCCTTTAGAGGGAGTCAGGTTTTAAGGTTTTCCTGACAAAGTGCTACTCACTTGTGCAGTCTGCACCAGATAAGGGTTTCTGTTTGATGGGAACCTGGTTGTGGTGCAGTGGTCTAATGGTTTTCTGAAGATTTTGTTTTTATTTTGTTTGTTTTTTGAGATGGATCCTTTGGACTCTGCTACGGCATTTAATTGCAGGTGTAAAAGCATGTATATGTGTAAATGCACAGTAGTGCTTTGTGTATCATTAAACAGAAAATGTATCCTTTATGTTGTAGATCATTTTTTATTCTAGGCAGCATTAAGGCTGCTGCTCATTCTGGCAATATTTGTTTATAGCAAGATAGGAAGTGAATGTGAAACGCTTCTTTGGGATTCTACTGTTTAATGCTTCATTATGTCCATTCAGTTTACCTATACTTAGGTATTGGTAATTCAGTGCAGTTTGGTGCTGGGTTGTCCTTCTCTAGATAGTCCAGTATATATGTAAAGGGAATATTCTGCAATTGATAAGTAGGATATTGTGGGCTGCAATTCACCTGACCCTCAGTGGCATAACTTGGAGGGGGCAGGAGAGGAGGGACTGTTTGCGCCAGGCCCCCCTCAAAGATTTGTTTGCAGTGTTTCAGTAGGTTAACACTACTCATTTAGGAGGTATTCCTATTTTACACCGTGTTGATACAGATCAAATAAAGCTACTGCTGCTGGTAGCACTAAGACTGCTGGGATGCAGATACATATAAGATGGGTTCATACCATAAGATAGAACAAGTACTGTATACTAGGAGTATAGTTAGATTTTTAATGTAGGTGTATTCTGAGTATTTAGCATAAGTGGCATAAGGCTTTGTTGCAGAAGCGCTTCATGATTTGGGGACAAGGCTGCAATGGAATTTTCTGTCCTAAGGTTGAATGTTTAGTTTTTACAGTTCATCTTGGTTTTCCAGTGCTACCAGTCAGATTGGTTATTCTCAGGCTGAGTATCAAGATTTCATTCTGTGTTTATTTTGTTTTTTCCTACACTGTGCTTGTTTCATGTCCAATTTGATTCATTGAAGGGAGCTTTCCTGGTAGAACTCATTCCTTAGATAGTATGCTCTGTACATTGGTGATATTTTATTCTACTCTAGTAGAATCTAAAAGAGGGTTTCCCATTTTGAAATGTTCTTTCCTCTCATATTATGGTTATACAAGGAGCATAATGCATTTAGCTCTGCGGTTTCTTATCTCTGTGAACCTCTTTCACTATGACTATCGCTGGGTTCCCACAGATCTCAATCTGTGAATGTTTCACTTTTGCCTTATTCTATGTGGAATTGTTGGGAGTCAAGGTGTGGAAGTCAGATGTGCCTTGCTTTAAAATAATCACAGATTTTATTATAGTATCTGATAGTCTGTAGGCATTTGATCAGATATCAGGTGTTTCTAAACTTAGCTTGAGTAATTTACAAACCTGTAGAGTTGATTGAAAGCTCTTACCAGTATACCTCCTTTGAAGGGATTAGTTCTTTCAGATTCCTGTATGCTATGATTATATTATCATTGTAGCAAATCAGAATCCAGGTCTCGGCCACAAGCCTAATTAATGAAGTTTAAGGCTGCTGAGTAAGGTGTCTATGTAACACCAGTGCACTTACAGAAAAAGCGGAAATGTAATCGGACAATACAAAGCAGTAATTTCAAACTGCAAGGTGAGTTTATTTTAGCAGTGATTGTAAATCATTGGCCAAATGTTAATTGTTGCCTTCCATTCCACAGGACCCTCATGTGCAGTCTTGGGGGAGTTTCCTTTAGTATGTATAGGTTAATTTAATTACAATTGGAATGGGAGGAGAAGCTGTCTGCTCTGCACTTGGATGAGTGGTGAAACGTTTTCAAGAAAAACTCAGAAAAGTCCAGTTGTTTTAGACTTAATTCTACTAGATACTGTTTACCAAAGGAATATCTGAAACTTAAAACATTGTACTAAGTCTAAAACAACTGGACTTTTCTGAGTTTTTCTTGAAAACGTTTCACCACTCATCCGAGTGGCTTCTTCAGTTCAAATGACTGGTAGGGAATTCCCCGGTATTTAACCCTTGAGGGCAGTACAGTTACAGACATCCAATCACAATGGTTCCATTGAACTTGTTCAGTTAGGTATAAGAAGGTATGATCCAATCACAATGGTACCATGATTCTCATTGATGAGACAGATATAGAAACCAGACATTAGCATTACACAAAATGGAAACTATTAATAAGCTGTCTTGTCCATGTAACAAAAATTGTGTTATTGTTTTATTTTGTATTGGTTGTTGTTTCTTTTTTCTTAAACTCTTTGTCCGTATAGGTGATTGTCACTTTTTGTTCTTGTTTCTTTCTTAAAATCCAACTTACAAACAAAATATCCATCTAAACTGTTAGAACTGTTAGCATGAGTACAGAGAAGCATGAATATATTATGTACAATTAGGGGAAATTGGTTAAGTCCCCAGTCAAACTCAATATATTCCTGCACTTACAAGAAGTGTTCATTTTTCATTTGTCTCTTTTGGGCTTTTTCCCCCAACCCTTTTTGATAGCAAATTTAGTGGTGGGGCAATATTTTTCTTTATGTCAGACTATAGGGCAGATTTATTATAATGTGAGTTTAGAATTTAATACATAATCAATGGTATTTTCATTCCTATGATATTTTTAGAAGAGTATCTATCAATGGGTGAAAGTTAGAGTTCACCATTTGATAAATACGCTTCTAAAAATCCCATAGGAATGAATAGAACGTGGGTGAGTTTATGTATTAAGCTTTAAACTCACATTTTGGTAAATCTGCCCCTATGTGTGTGAGTTCATTCAAGTTTACCGTTTTTCATTCATGTTCACAATCTTTCCTCAGTATGGTTTGTGTTGTGGTATTATAGAGAACTAAATGTAACATTCAATCTAAGTTCCTTCAAAAGATTTTCTCCACACAGTGTAGCAAATATGCAGAGTAGAACACCTTAGGGAAAATTTCCTAAAATTCAATTCTTCTACAATTTATGAAATTATGAAAAAAAAATCACATTAAAATAAGTGATTGCGAATACAATAGTGTATAGTTTTATAGTTTTAGTTGTGATATTGGTGTGTAGGCAGCCATCTCAGTGCATTGTGCCTGAGTCTGAGCTTTCAGAAGGAGCCAGCGCTACACATTAGAGCTGCTTTCAGGTACCTATTATTTCTCCTACTCCCATGTAACTGGAGGAGTCCCAAGCCGGACTTGGATTTCTTACTATTGAGTGCTATTTTGATATCTACTGGGAGCTGCTATCTTGCTGCCTTCCCATTGTCCCTGGGGTCACTGACCCCAGCAGATAAAAAAGTATTGCTGTGTGAGGTTACAATTTTATTGTTATTGTTACTTTGTATAGTTCATTTTTTATTCTGGTCCTCTCTTATTCAAACCACATCCTGGTTACTAAGGACCCTACCAACTAGCTGTTGAAACTTCAAACTGGAGAGCTGCTAGACAAAAAATGAAATAATTAAAAAACTTAAAATGAAGACCAATTGCAAATTGTCTTAGAATATTACTCTCTACATTACACTAAAGGTTAACTAAAAAATTGTATAAATTAATTTAAAATGAATGGAACAATGCAATTTTGTTTATGAGCAATTTCTTCTACCCCAACAAAACAGGATGATGATTATACTATTCCAGTTTCACAAATTTTGTTGATATTTTTGTTTTTTGGTATCGCACCTAACATAAAGTCCAATTTAACTAATTTCGTTTTTTAAAAATGACTTCCTTTTTCTCAGTAATAATAAACCAATGCCTTTTACTTGATGGTAACTAAGCTTTGCATATTGGTGGCAAAACAATCCTGCTGGGTTTATTTGAAGGCAAATTTAGTAAAACTCAAGTTTTTCTCATATTTTTTTAAAATTCGAATAAACTAATTTCATGGACTGTCTAACATTTATCAAAAAATATTAACTAAAAAAGCATGTGTGGGGAAAAGTTGTGAAAACTTCCCATTTTTCGACTTGTTGCGTGATAACTGACTTTTTTGTATTGTTGCACAAAAGCCAGCGTCAAAAACCTCAAAAGTTTTGCAGCAAAGAAAGCTCTTCCAGGGAAGGGGCATCTGCCAGTTTTAGATGGAGTATTTTTGGATTTTGGAATTGTCACAGTTTTGTTGCATAGTAAATCTCGAAAACGTTGCACTGTTACAGTTACAGTTTACTTTGTTATATTTTTCAAACCTAATTATGTTAAATGGTAAATGGTAACTGTCCTGCAGTGCCGTATTTTCCTATTTTCTGTTCTACTATAGTGGCATTTCCTAAATCCTCAGGTGACCTTGAACAAATAATAACCACATCATAAACATTATGTGTACAAGACATATTATGATTACCATTGCAAATAATTTCACCAGAGATATATATGCATCAAGAATACAAGCTTAGCAGGTAAATATCTCTGAGAACAGTTAGAATGTACATTCATCTTATTGATCTTGATGGAATTTAAAATTTATATAGAATTCTGGGAAACTGTATATTCACAAGCACAAAGATACCCCCCAAAGACACATACACATAAATGCCATAAATAGTTTGCATACACTATAAATGTCCTTGCATATGATTTTTTTGTATTTGAATTAAGTACAAAAGGTCACCTAAATCCAGTTCCCTTGCTATGCATCAAATCTTTGTAAACTGTGAGGTATGAGATTGCTTGCCATGAAATAGCCTGGGGATATTTGGGGGAAATGAAGCTAGAGATCTATTTGTAAGTTTCTATATTTGTTTTGTAAGATAAATAGCTCCTGTATTTGATATATGTTCTGCAGAGTGCATTGCCTTTCAATAATTTACAGATTTGGGGGTTCAAATGCCTCGTCAGTGTCTTTAAAGACAATAGATTTGACATAATTGCATATGTATAATGCACAAAAAGAATAATCAGCATGTTTTTTGCTCTCAGCGCACCACAATTTTACAAAATTCCATTATATTTGCAGGGTCCGGGCATACAGAGCATTTATTGCACATTGTTTACCAATGTCAGTGTATATTTAAATCAGTTTTGATAATTTGCATGCATGTGTTTTGCGTGCATCAGTAATGGTGTGAAAATGTACATTTCAGTAAGGTGGAGAATGTACTTGCTGTGTGCTTCGTTATTGGAGAAGGTGACCACAATAAGGCCCTGTAAGTAAGTTTCTTTTCTGTCCTGCACCCTGTATGTTAAAATTTGAACCTTCTTCAGAAAAGAAAGCAAGCGGCAATTTGACATAAGGTGTAAATAAACAGAAGTGTTTTTTAAATTCAGGTAGTTTTTTATTAAGTAAATAATAAAAGTTACAATGATTGAGATACACAATAACAGACAAGAGATATACAGTAAATATACAGTATCAATAAGAGCTCTCCAGGGGATGAGGAGAACCGTGATGGAGTACAATTTATCAATTCTGGTTATATTCATAGATATGTATATAAGGCCATTAAAGTGGGTTTACACTATTATTCATTTTGTGCAGTGGGAACAAATATAGAAAAGTGTTTATTGCAAGTGTCTCTCTCACAAACACACAAAATCCCCATAACCTCAAAGGTATGCCCCAAAGTCACTGATAAGTTATTGGAAATCTGTGCAGTTTACCAAATTAATTGCACATAATTATAACTAATCTCCATTGTGACTTTTGTGACATTATGACTTTTCCTGCAATTTTGTGTATATTTATACAAAATGGGTTGATTTGATAATGGGTTTAGTAAATGGATTTTTCCCAGTTTTTGTGAAAAAAAATCTTCAAATTTCTTTGAATAAAAATCAAAAGGCTGAAGATACGCTTCCCATTGACTCTTTTGGTATTTTTTTTTCAAGATAATGGTTAAATAGCTATAGGATAAATAGCTATGGAGATCAGTGGCCTTCTGGCGTATTGCAAGATTCTGCAGTCACAACCAGTCACAACTAATAAAGGAGCTCCTTGGTAATGTGCTATTATTAAACCCCAAGCAAAGTCAAGCTGAGTATTACTAAACCAAATCCAGAGCTGTAATGGTAGCCTAGGAACCATGTGGTATAATAGGCCAGTTCCTCCTGGATCACATAAGCATATATTTTGCTGCATGTATGTGTTAAAAAAGTGGATATCGGGGGGCATATTTATCAAAACTCGATAGTTTGCTTATTTATCAAAAAAATTTGATTGCATATAACCCATGAAATAAACTTGAATGCATCAAATTCATATTCTAATCCTCATTTTCAATGGGTCTACAAATGCTCAAAAAAGAAAAAGATCCCCTAAAAAGCATATTATGACCTCAACTTTTCAATGACCATTTCATGTTTTCAATGCAATATCCATTAAAATCCACTAAAGATACTATAAATAAAAACTTGTAGTCATTTCACCTATTAGGATTCAAAGCTTAAAGCAAATGTCCCATTCATTTGCAAAAAACAAAAATAATGATTATTTCCCCTAGTCCGATCTATTCATTTGCATGTGTTCAGATTAGTCTTTAAATAAAATTGGGATACTGCCATAGGGAAAGTCACTTAGTGCTTTTTCTACAAGGTCATAAAAACATCCTGAGTGTTAAGATGTTTTTATGATGTGAGAAAAGTTTGAAAAGGTTTGGAAAGTTTGGTATTATAATAAACTGTGATAAACTATCATCAACTTTTGGGCATTACATAATGCTTTCACACAAATCAATTCTTGCCAAGTTTATTCCATTTAAATATCATCATTCTTAAGCTTCTGCAAAAGCAATGATCTGTTTAATCAGCTTAGACACTAAAGTATTTTTCTTATTCTGATACCCTGCAGGGAACATCAAAAATAGTTTATGTACTCTTTGCATCATTAAGATGTTGCTTTTAAATTGTAGCATGAAAACAGAATGGAATGTTACCTATCACGGAATTTGTCTTGTGGATTTACAGATTTATCTATTTGATTATAATAATAGTATTGAATAATCTGAATCCATGTTACACTCTCTCTTCTCACTGCTATTTATATATAGGGATGCACCAAATCCAGGATTCGGTTTGAGATTGGGCTAAGATTTATGTCACATAAACATGGAAGTTGTGAATCCGATTCAGGGTTCGGCCAAATCCCAAAATAGTAGATTTGGTACATTCATTAAAATAAATGGCCAACCATTTAGGGGTTTTAACCTTGAAAGCATGCAAGTTGCAGGTAAAACTCAGTCCCTTTGCAAAATGTAGCAGTAGAATTCTTAATGATTTAGATGAAAGTGAGTGTAGGACTAGCCAGACCGGAGGTGACTTGAAAAATATTGCAATATATAGAAATACAATCCCTGTTTTGTTTTAAGGTGCTTAACGCACAGAATATCTAAATGTCATATATATATTGACAATGGGAGTGCCCAGAGGGCATTTTTTCTGTATATATTGTGACATGCTGACTGCCTGTACACAGGGCCGGATTTGTCTTTGGTGCTCCCCGAGGCCGCCCCTGTGGGAGTCCCCCATGCGCATGCGCGAACGTGCACCCCCATGCGCAAAGCGCCAGCTCCCCATTGCGCATGCTCCCATACGGAGCAGTGGGGAGAGGTCCCGACTGCTCCGTATGGGAGCAAAATTAAAAAATGTTCTTGCGGCGGGGCGGCATGCCGCCCCTAAACTTCTGCCGCCCTAGGCCCGGGCCTTTGTGGCCTCTCCACAAATCCGGGCCTGCCTGTACACACAATTTTGGGGGAATTAGCAATGGTAGGCAGGCAGGCATGCAGAGGATCTGGAGCATAAGAGACAGGGACACAACTTCTTCAGGCAAAACACAGGTTTATTTAGGGCCAATTCTTCCCAACATCAACATAAGACCATTCATAAACAGTTCAGGATTATGATTTGTCCCTCCTTTAGGGCTATCACCTTCCAGGGTTACTTCCACACTCTGGAACCTTTCCGGGGTTTCACATTGTCCCTAGTGACTTTCACACATCCACAGTGACTCACACTCGTGAACACTCAGGCTTCACCTTAAGCCTTGCTGACTCCTCTCAGCACTCATCCGCCTGGTCACAACTCCCTCTGCTCCTTGCAGTGGCAGGAGGCACCCCCAGCTCCTCTGGGAGTTCCTGACACAGGCAGGCAACCTTCCTGCCCTGTGCCCCACTCTGAGAGACCTTACTCAGTGACTCCTGACACTTCTATGGGTGACTCCTCACTTGGTTACTGCTCCCACTGCTCCTTGCAGTGGCACATGGCACCCCCAGCACCTCTGGGAGTTCCCAACACAGGCAGGCAGCCTTCCTGCTCTGTGCCCCGCTCTGAGAGTGACCTTCTGAGTCAAGAAGCAACCTCCAACTCCAAAATACCCTGTGTAATCACACAGACCTTTTATTTGCTGCTCACCTGCAGCCTAATCAGGCAGCTCCCTATAGCTGGTCAACTGAAAATACTAAGTGGAGTATGGAATGGAGGGTCTTTCCTGCTCTCCCTCCATTTACTTTCATTTGGCTTTTCCTAAGCCAGTAACAAAAACAAAGCATTACCTGCTGTAAAACCAGGCAGCATTTTACCTGGTGCTACTTGTATCCCACCTTAAACACTGGTGGAAAACACACCAAACAATGATCTTTCCCATTGCACCATATATACTATATATATATATATATATATATATATATATATATATATATATATATATATATGCAATGAAATCAACACTATGTTTGATAGTTACAATTACATGAAAAATGTAGCAATTTTCTGACATTATTTCATTGTATAATGTCAAAATTAATATGGTTCTTTAGTTCCACCTGATTAAAATTAAAAATCTTAGCAATGCCTTATTCAGAATGCTTAAATAATTCTGACAGCCATATTGATCTTTTGACAGCTGGGCCCATACACGGGCCCATAAAAACTGCAGACAGACCACGTTGACAGCTTATCGACTTATGGAACCCTTTTCCATATGAAAATCGGCCAGATATTGATTGGGCTGATTTAAAAATCCAGTGTATGGCCAGCTGTACAAGGAATTTTCTGTTTTGTGCTTCACTGCCTGACAGTATGAAATGTACATCTGTCTTTGTTTGTTGGAAGGCCAACTAAAAGCAGTTTATATCCTTTCAGGCAGTAGATCATGAACAATCACAACAAATGGATCTTAGGGCACAGGAGGAAACAGGACAAACTTTTGCAGGTATTTTTTAAACAGTGCAAAATTTTCAATGCAAGTGAATTGGTGATAAATTTATTTATGAGTGTGGACCCAAATATCAGAATTGTTTTCCACTATAGGGATTCAGGGATTAGATTTATCAAAATTTAAATTTTGAATTCTAAAAAATGTGAAAAACTCTAAGGCAGTAAAATGATATTTTACCCTTCATTTTCAATGAGTTTGCCATATTTAGAATACATTGTGAAAACTTAAATTGAAAAATAGTTTGAATTTTTTAAATACAATTAACTAGGGATGCACAGAATCCACTTTTTTGGATTCCGCCGGACCCCCGAATCCTTCGTAACGGAATGGCCAAATACCAAACCTGAATCCAAATTAGCATATGCTAATTAGGTTTTGGAAGGGTTAAATGGGTTAAAACTTTCATGTTTACGTCACAAAAAGTCATGTGATTTTTAGGATTCAGAATTGGTTCGGCCAGGAGCGTGGATTGGCACTAAAAGCTGCTTTTGTTTTCCCCTTAAACTCAACGTTTATATATTGGTCTCCCTAGAGGCTGGGAGTCTGTTCAGTATTGGCCATCTTGGTCACAATCTTACCAATCTGTGCTGTGTTCCCTCAGGGTGACTTCAACAGATTCCAAATGCACACAGAATTCTGCATTTTGTAAGTAAATATATTACTGTGTAATGGGAAGTAAAACCACTCGGATTGTGCATTTTGTGTCCCTTTTGTGAGGTATGTGACAGCTATAAAATGGAGCTTTCTACTGTCTCATAGTGGTTGAATACCAGATTTTTAATGAAATCAAACATTTTGTTTGAACGACATATTGCTGCTAAAGCTACTAAGGAATGGCATGTTCTACATGTTTATGGGCGCTGGTTGTTGTTTCAACTCTGCTGTTCATAATATCTTGACACTTCAAGGAGAATTAACGTTTAACACAGAAGTAAGGTAGAAATGCTGTACATAATGTTCCGGGATTCTGTACCAGCCCAAGGCAACCACAGCCCTTTAGCAGGGAAGATCTGTGCACCCAATGATGCCCCCAGTAGCTCCCCATTTTCTTTTCTGCTGATTCCCTGCACATGCTCTGTGCTGCTGTCACTTACTGAGCTTACAGACCGACTCACAATATAACGTATATATTTAATATAAGTGTCATAAGACAAGGCTGATTAGTAATTAATTTAGATTCTCGTTATATGACAGATCTGAAACTAGTACAATTTGCATCAGAATTTGCTAATCAGCCCTGTAGCATCAGGCACACCTCATTTTCTGCTTCATGATTTGGGCTAACCCCAAAGCTGCCTAAATCAGACTGAGCATGTGCAGTTTCACTGGCACCCCTGACAAAAGCCAAGATGGGGAACTCCTTTGACAAGTTTGAAGGCTTGGATCCCTACTGTTATAGCTGCTGAAATAAGCTCAATATATAAGATGTGTTGTTTCAAGCTATATTCATTTTTAGGTTTTAGTTCTTTATATAAAATGTTACTGCTTTACTAATCAACCTTTTTTTCTAAACACAGTGGCCATGCATATATTAACACTAATCTTTTACATCTCTTATGCTGATATAGCTAAGCTGAGGGATTGTTAATTAAGAGAAAATATCTGAGATACAGAAAAAAATAAATTCTAAGTGACAAAGTAACACAAATGGGCAATTTTTGGAGATTGAACTAAGATATTCTGTAGTCAGCAGGAAGTCTGCACGCGGGACAAAATTAAGCAAACCATCCAGCCTTCACACACAGCAGGATGCCCTAAATGTAAAACTTTATTATCCTTGAAATCCCTCAGTTGCATGCAAAGAATAGATATGTAAAAACCGAATGCACTTTCCACAACAGAGGACCAATAATGGTAAGTATATTTATTTTCTGATAAGCAGCTCTTCTGATTTTGTTCAAAAGAAGATGATATACTGTGCAAGTAGTTCCACTGTAGAGAAACAAAAGGTCTTACTATGACCTCATCTTATTTCTCAGCTAGGGTAAAGCTGCTTTCTTAAAGGGAAACTATACCCCCAAACAATATAGGTCTCTCTAAAACAGTCCATATGACATAATCAATTTCATAAAAAATATATTATTTTAGTAATATGTGCCATTCGGTAATCCTAAATAGAAAACTGCCATTTTATGTACTAAGGGCCACCCCTGGATCATAGGATTCACAATGAACACAAAAAAACCACACATACATGATAGGTAAAATCAGCCAATTAATGGAAAAGTTTTATCCTTTACTCCCACATTTTTATCCTGTTACAGTTAGTGCTGCATTATTTCCTGTCAGATGATCTCTGAGGGAGCACAGAGCCCATCACTAAATGGTGGATCAAGGGAAAGGATATAAAAGGACAATATTCCAGTTTAGTAAGATTCATAGACCACTTAATATGATATAAACAAACTGTTGGTTAAGTATTCCTTTTGATTGTATAGAGTTCCTTTAATATTATTCTTAATATTAGTGGCTATGGTGGTAGAACCATGAGCATTTGTGCTTTTAACAGCATATAGCTGGAACATTTTAAAGAAATGTGTAGCTTTTACAGTGCCTAATCAAAGCAGAGAAAATGTGAAAGACAGCAGACGTACATTAAAAAAAAAGATTATTCTCTAGTGCACTAGAAAAAATAAAATGCCAACATTATATAACCCATATGACTATATATGCAGTTTAAAGGAGAAGGAAAGGTAAAAACTAAGTAAGCTTTATCAAAAAGGTCTATATAAATACAGCCATAAGCACTCACAGAGTCCTCTATGAAAAAAACACAGGATTTCCTGCCTCCTTTTTTGCAAACATGTTCTTGTATCTGACTTCCTTTCTCAGAAAAATCCTTCATTCCCGGGGCCAGAGTCTGTGCCGGTTCTCTCCTCTCTCCTGTTCCCCCCTCCCATAAGAATTAATAAAACTCACTCCCTCCACCCTTATGAATGTGTAATCTGAGCTACAACAGCTAGAGCTGCAAGCAGGAAGCTACTTAAAATGGCAGCTGCTGTCTTAAGCAAACAGAGAAAGCTTCTAGAGCTGTTTACTCAGGTATGGCAATGCTTTCTGCAGAATAAATATAGTGTTCTAAGTGGCACTAATGTGGCCAATCTATTGGCAGTAAAATGCCAAAATGACATTCCTTCTCCTTTAATAGTGAAACACTAAGGGGCCTATTTATTATGCTGTGTAAAATGAAATTTGCCAAAAAAAAACGGTGTAAAAAGCTGTGTAAAATAAATGGAGAAGTTCGCCCTCCAAACGGCAGATTTTACACTGTTATAGCATAAGTTCTGGTGGAAGAAAAAACACATTCAAAAAATTACGCCAGTTTTTATATGACGAAGCCTGTCGATATGTGACAAACTTTGTTGTCATTTTTTACACAGCATAATAAATAGGCCCCTAACAAAAAGAATATGTTTAACTGGAGCACTACTAAACAGGTTCTTCTACAGCAGGAGATTGACCTAAAATACGGTTTAAACAACGCATGAGAAGGTTTTATTTGTTAGTAAAATGTAGGGGCCCATTTACTAAGGCTTTTTGGAAAACCTTAAATTTTTTTATGTTTCATTTTTTTGAGATTTACTTATGTATTTTTGACAATATATTATTTCGTTTTTCTATTTCACATGCTTTCAAGTGAAGCTTAAACGCATTATTGTTTTCCAAGAATGAGCGCCAGTGCTCCTAAAATGGCCACTGGAGCACTTCCTGTTTGGGAAAAATAAAGAGGATTCATGGAATTGAAATTCTGACTAAATGTTATGATTTTTTCAAGAAATGGCTTGAAAATTTCATAAAACATTCACAAAAAAAGTTGACCATTGCACAAAAAATAACATAAAATTCAATTTATTTTCATCAAAAAACTTGTGAAATGAAATTTTTAGATTTTTAGTAAATCTGTCCCTAAGGGGCACATTTACTAATCCACAAACGCTCCGAGCGTATTATCCGTGACTTTTTTGTTGCTTGCGTGACTTTTTCGCACTTGCGACAAAATTTGTGCAACAAAATCGTGTTGTCGCGCCGAGTACAAAAGTTTCGGATTCATTCAAGCTTCGGTATCGTGACTTTCCTTGGGCCAGGTTGGAGCTGCAGAGTGCCATTGAGTCCTATGGGAGGCTTCCAAAATCATGCACAGAAGGATCAAAGTCAGAAAGGTTTTCCTGCATTTTACGATCGTTCGATATGAAAATTTTGTGAATTTCGGATCACCAATATGATATTATCGTGACTAATACGATTTTTTCGTAAGCATATTTGTGATATTTGCGATTTTAAGAAATTATGGTATCCAATCCGAATTTATCCCATTCGGGATTCGAACTCGTGATTTCATGAATCTGGCCCTAAGTTTTTGCTTTGATATACAAATGTATTTGTTCAGTCCGAAAAAAATATATATATATATATATAATTTATAAATACATTTTTTGTGCTTTTAGGGGTAGAGATGTAGCGAACCTCACAAAAAAAGTTCGCAAACCGGTTCGCGAACTTCCGCCAAAAAGTGCGAACTTTTGCGAACTTTGCGAACCCCATAGACTTCAATGGGAAGGCGAACTTTAAAACCTAGAAAAGCCATTTCTGGCCAGAAAACTGATTTTAAAGTTGTTTAAAGGGTGCCACGGCCTGGACAGTGACATGCAGGAGGGGGATCAAGGGCAAAAATTTATCTGAAAAATACTTTGTTGACACAGCGTTGCGTTTTGTGCTGTAAAGGGCAGAAATCACACTACATTTCTAAACTTGTGTAATAAACTGCTTTAAAACGTCCGGCGTCTACATGCCAATCAAGTTGTGTAAAGGTTACGGCCGGTTCACACGCAAAGACAAAACGCCGCAGTAGTGGATACGGAATATATTATTGCTGGTGGAAAAACATCACTCAGGTGATTTTATTGCAATGCAATGTCACTACTATGTGTAACGTGTTTGGTGCACTACTATGAACAACAGCAAACAGCACTGGACACGTTTGGTGCTGGGGGTGAACTACTAGGAGCAGCACACCAGTCCCCAACACAGCTAGACTAATAGCACTGGGCTCTATAAATTACCGTAGCAAAGTAAAAAAACACAAATAAAAAAAAATTATGTGAATGTGTGGTTGGTGCTTAGTGCACTACTATGAGCAGCACACCTGTCTCCAACACACACAGATGGAGCTGCAGTACACAATGAAAAGAAGACTAGAGTAACAGTAATCAGAAAATAAAAGCAGTCCTTACAAGGACTATTGGGTTACAGCAGATGAGATCAGCAGGACAGCTGCCCACAGCAGCTACATACAGAGCAGTAGAAAGTAGATTACTAGTCAGCAAAGCTACCTAAACTGTCCCTCAAACCCCTGCACAGCTCTCTCCCTATGCTAACTCATCAAGCACACACAGGCAGAATGTAAAATGGCTGCTGGGCTTTGGTTTATATATGGAAGGGAGTGGTCTGGGGGTGGTCCAGGAGGGAGAGCTGCCTGATTGGCTGCCATGTATCTGCTGGCTCTGGGGTGAAAGGTCAAAATTTGGCTCCAGCTAAGGCGAACCCAAAATTGCGAACTTCGCTAAAAGTTCGCGAACTTGCGAACACCCGATTTTCGTGCGAATTAGTTCGCCGGCGAACAGTTCGCTACATCTCTATTCAGGGGATTGTATGTATTGACTACTACCATGGCGGCAAAAAAATGATAGTATTGTTATAGCTGGCATACTTGATATACACAAGACTTTTGAAAAGATCAGCGGGTCAAGATCACTTGGTTGAAATACTCAAGGAATGCAATTAACATTTTCCTCTACTATAAAATAACAATGATCTAATGGATCTTAGTAGAAGAGTTGAAAAGAGAAAGTCGGAGGGATGAGGCTTTAAGCTTTGATGAATAAGACCCTGTCTATTAGAAAGGGTTGGGGAACAAAAATAACAGAAAATTTCAGCAATAATGTACAGTCTGTCAGTAACATATTATTAACAAATTATTGTGCATGAGTGAATGGTACTTAAACATCATTTTATCTGTACAAGGGATCTCAGCACAGAAGCAAGGTGCACCTGTCCTACTGACGGATATACCTGTACACCTGTATGTAGGTATCAGTAAAATTTGCTGCTGTATGAAAATGAAATTAAGAGGGGCAGCTTTACATTTTTATAGAAAATAATGCATCATAGTTGCATAAGGGTATATTCTTTTAAAAGTAAGCATAGGAAGCAGTTCCATAGCAGCAACGGGCTAAAGTTTAAAGATTTATGTTCCTGCAGGAGACAGCTGTGTACAGATCTCTGCTTTAATGTTACACAAACCTCTTTTTCAGAGCTGTACTTTTGGGACTGAATATTTTAAGAGGAAAAGTCTGTATTAACAAGAATATGAATAAATTGTGAAGAAATTATACATCATTGCAACCATTGTTCTTTTTTTTTTTCTTGAACTGCCACAGAAATATTTCTGCACAGAAACAGAGTTTGTCATATGCAGTGCTAAGTTATAAATTCTTTTACCTTGGGTTCTTTTCTTAGAAGCCAATGCACATTTAATTTCTGAGGTGCTAGGGGGACAAACAGTACATTAGGAGGTACTAAGGACCCCTCCAGCGATGTTAAACTTTATCACAAATGCAAGGGAAAGTATGTGCAAAGACTGGCTTTGAAGAGGCAGTAGAAATGATTATAGTACAACTCTCTTTATTGCTCATTTATTGTCAGATAGGCACAAGTGTTGGCATGCTAATGTAAGATTGCTGATGTAAGTCCCGTGCCCCAGGGACAGGCCCTGTTTCAAGACCTCATCCCCTGTGGTAAACTGTGAAATGTCCTAATATGCCCTAATATTTTAGCAACCCCCGTGAAATAGACTTTACATGTCCTTTAAACATTCTAAACTTACAGACCACTCTTAGGTGACAGGTTCAACATTTTTTTTTAAGTATTGGACCGTGTAAGAATTTAGGTGGCATGCACAGGAAAATGGAGAGTGACTTGAGCAGTGTGACCAAAAACATGGGTGTGGCCTAAATTTTTGCCATTAGAAGGATAACCTCTGCTAATGTATGGATACATTCCACAATTGGTGTTTACGTGTCATTTTGTAGATAGTATGCAACAAATAATACTATTGTTTTTTAAAAATTTAAGAATATAGCAACAATACAGACTTTGAAAAAGTTGTATACCATCATTAAATAAACAGATTATTAATAACAATATTATTGTCCTGTGTCTCAGGACAGAAAAGGGCAGAAAAGGTAGGGAAGGGAAAGGAAAGGAAGGGAGAAGTTGAATGTCGGTCGGGTTCCCTACTCTCCTGGGCCCCATACTTTGTCATATGTTGCCATTTTAGATTATAAAGTAGAGACTATCGAGTAAAGTATGTTCTGTAACCTTTTGTTTACTTTTTTGAGTCATACAATGTAAAAGTAAAACACAAAAGTTGTTGACTGAGCTATGGGAAGATGAATCTCATATTTGTAACATTGTTCCTTGTCCACAGAAAGGCCAATGTCCTCTTCCCAGGCTTTCATACATGGTAAAATTGATGGGCAATGAGCCTTCAATATTATTTGCTACAATCTAGGCTAAAAACCTTGGAGTAAGGATGAGTGGTGCAAGTCGTTTCTAGGTATGAGGAGGGTGGCAATATTATGTGCCTTTATGTTTTGATTTTAGAAAATGTTGTACCTGCAAAAAAAGCAATATTGTCACTGGAGGAACCAAGTAAAATTGTTGAAATATGTGGCATTGTAGTTGACCTTATAAACCATAGAGATGTTTTAAAGCTATAAGGCCTTTAGTCTACTGCCACTGAAAGGATTTTCTAACCTGGCCTTAAAGGAGTTCCAGGTTACTCAAAAGGGGGGCTGCTGAAAAATGAGGAGATATTAGTTTCATTCTATGTTTTACCTTATCCAGATACACAAGGCCTGCTCCAACGAGTACATAGGTTGTTGGGTCTAGATACATTTGATATTCATGGAACAGCTGCTAATTTAACAGGTAAGATCAGTGATTCCTCCATTGTTACCCATTTCAGAGGTGGGCTAGCAAACAACCACGGAATAAATGATAGCTGAGCTGCTTGAAAGTATTTTCCAAAATGAGGTACTCCTTTAGTCTTGGTGCTAACATCGTTGCTTTAGATATCATGGGGGGTTTAGTGTTTCAAATAAGTTTTACTACTTGGCGTTGTAGGTGTTCTACATTTATTTTGGAGATGGAAACTGACAGTTCTAAAGTAATACAGAACCCTGGGCAAAATTGTGATTCTGACTGCATAAATATGGCGTATCCATAAGATTTTATATTCAGCCAGGTCTCTTTTTTTTGTTCCCCACCCTTATATTCAAGAAGGATGATAATGTGTGTTGTGTAATATATGTGTGTTTGCCTATTGGAGTGAGCTCAAGGGCAGGACTATCTCCATGTTTCCATTAAGGGTAAGGAAGTTGACTGCAATTCATTTCCTTTTTGGCCAGAGGGATGTCACCTAGAAGAATTACAGGAACCTGGGTAGCAAGACTCATTCAAAACAGGCTCTGTAAAAAGGGCAGTGTATGAATACTGTTCTTAAAGTTATGATACATTGTGCAATAGATCCCTACAGCAGTGAGAGGCAGGGAGCCCAGTTGGGGCCATAACAAAGAGTGTGCCAGTGAGGGATGAAACTGGACATTGGCAAGATGCTGCAGAATTTTGTAGTCCAACTTGGAATATGTGTAGAATAATACCTGGACAAAGTAATGTCAGTAAGAAATAACCACTGTGTGTGAGAGTAAAGGTGGCCATACACGTGGCGATCTGACGATGTTTCGTACGACCATCGGATTTCTACCTCCTTCTGCCGATTCAGCTCTGAAGGGAGAATTTTGGTCAGGCGCCTTCTATGGCGCCCGATCAAAATTTTCAAACTGGTCCGATCGGCGAGTCGTCCGATATCAGCAGCTTCCTGTGATATCGGTCGACTCGCCGACATGCCATACACGCACCGATTATCGTACGAAACGAGGTTTCGTACGATAATATCGGTGCGTGTATGGCCACCTTTATACTGCCTGAACTGAAACTGCTGACTTTGTACTTGATCATCTGAGATAAGGCTGCAACTAATGTATCTAGTGTTACCAATGCTCCATGACAAGCTTTAGTAAGCTCCTTGGAGCATGATCAGTAGGGGCTGAAACTACTGAGCAATGTATTAGTTGTAACAGTTTGGAGAGTCAGCAAGCTCTTACTGAGCCTCTACTGGCAAAAGTGAAAGCGGGAAAAACATAGAAATTTAAAGCCACTGAAAAAAGTATTATTTGTATTGTACTATTTAAACAAAAATTTGTGAAGGTAAACTGCCCCTTTACAGCATTTATCTGGTCAGCTTACTATAATATACTCCATTCATATGAATGCCAAAGACTGCTTCAGCATAACCACCTTTTTGTGTGCTACTTATGAATTTCCAATCAGCTATATGACACATATATTTTATAGGCAGAAGAGGAGCAAATTTGAACCAGTTTTACTTGAATGATCTGGCAATACCACCCCTTAGGGCTTGTATAAAGCGGTGTTTCACCCTGCGTTCCCCTGTAGTGGAGTTCTCCTGCATTCCATCAAAGGGGAGCACAGGACAAGACGCACCTATTCTTTCCTATGCAGCAGTACTGACATATTCACATGTAAAACAGCAAACGCATCAAGTTGCACTCCACCTGCATTCAGTGCTTCCATGTGCTTGTGTCAGTACAAGTGCCCGTCTGTATGAGTCTTACAGAGCAAACCCCTAAACACAAGCTACTGCAGAGAAGTGGTTATTAATCAGATGTGCACTGTATTGTATGAATAGGAACAATACAGTCTGAGTACTAGTTAGCCCTTCAGCAGGGTGGGGTTTACAGAATTACACTTCTAGACAGAGGCTTCTCTTGTTTTATCTATGTTGTATTTCAGATTTTTAATCAAACACATTTTTAACCATAAAATGCTTGATGCATAATCCATGATCCATAATCCTTGATCCATAATGTATGTATTCTAAAGGCCTACTAGGGAGCTTTTACCTGAATTCCCATGCAGTGATTTTAACCTTTTGCCCACACAACAAAAACTGTATAATAGAAGTCCTTGAAAAAATAAACATGAAACCCAAATTCTTTTTTGAATTAAATAATCCATAACTATTATAAATGTGTTTAAAAATCTGAGCTGTCAATCATATATTGCCTGCCCCGCCTCTATGCCGCAGGCATACAGGCGGGGCAGGCAATATAAGATTGACAGTTCAGATTTTTAAATACAATTACTTTAACTTTCCATTCAGAACTTCACAGATATCACCTAGATGGCAAAAGCATAAGATTTTGGAATAAAACAAAGCTTGCCTTAATACCAGTGTACAAAAAATGGCGACTGCCTGCTGGCTGTGATTGTGTAATACCAAGACTGAAGGAAAAAGAAATCTATAATTTATATAGTGTAAGTAAAGTTTATTTTGCTCTACTAACCTGATAGAAAAGGATTTGGAATTATTACTTAGGGTGGCAGGTCCCCTGTAAAGGCTCATACTCAGCGCTTACATGCGCCTGTGAAAGTACAGCCATATTAAAAAGAACAGAATGTGTTTTCAGCTGCTCTCCCCTGCAGTGGCATTCTCCCTCATTCCACCACAGAGGAGTGCAGATAAAAATGCATTCTATTCTATTTAATGTGACAGTTACACAGGCGCATGTAAGCATCTGTGTGAGTACAGCGGGATAGGGAAGAATGGGCTGCATCTGCTGGTGTTGGAACTCAGGAAGGATCCACCGCAGGGAAACACAGGAATAGATTCTTGTGAGTACTAGCGCTAAAGAAAGTGGTTTTACGCGCAACTCACTGTGAGGAAAAGCACAAGTTACCCACTGGGCATGCAAACTTAAGGGTGCTAGCCACACAGAAGACTTCCTTAAGACATTGCATCCATTTTATGATGATAATTAATACAGTTTAATTAAAGGCATTCAGCAGCAGTGGAAGTGTATAAAGTATAAAGTATGGAAATACTGATCATGATTTTACTGGAACTTACATATAAACTGTTGCACAGGCAAATATTTATAGATATTTACTGGTTAAATATGTTATCTGCTCTTTTCTGTGTATTTTATATGACTTGTTCTTAGTCCTCTCAAAATACCCTCAGATATATTTATCTTATTATGCTTGCTATTCTTTGATTCTAATGACTCTAATACAAAATCTGTCTTTCTAGCAGTTCTCCTACTCAGAGTCTAATGCCTCTCAATAGAAATACTCTTTTTCAGTTGTGCCATCAAATCTCTGACTGACTCTCTAATGCCTTTCAATGTAAAATCCATATTTCAGGTGTGCTACCGATTCTCTCCATCAGTTTTTCTTTGCTGCTCTAGATAAGTTCAATTTTCTCACAAAGAAATATATATTTTCTCAAATTAAAGAAAAATAGAATGAGATCATGGCTGGTAAACAAGAAGATTTAGAATATTTGAAACATACATAACAAATACATACATAATTAATGAACTAAATGATTATTGGTAAAGGTTTTAAATAATTTATTTGAGATTAAATAATAATTTGTTTAGACGAGTTAATACAAATATAAAGGTAAGTGGCCACCACTGATTACAGAGGTCTCTGTGTTCATCAGTTTCATTTTAGTATATGTGATTATTAGAAATGAGGAGAAAAGAATAGAATTTGGGAGAAGTAATATTAACTAAAAGCATGAGCTTGATTTTGTAAACTGAAAATGAATTACAATTACAAACCATTAATCAGTGCTAATATATTCATCCATAGTTGAAAAATATAATACAGCAATTATTATAATAATAATAATAATATAATACAGCAATTTTTTGGCTCACAGGCAACATGGGGAGAGCTCTCTGTTTAACAAACAGAAATATATCCTTATTATTATATTATACCCTTAATGTAATTCCTAATCAATAGTTACCAGATGAAACTATTTTTCATAGATACAATGGAATATAATATTAATAGGCTTGTTAGGAAACCAAATTTCAAACACTGCTTGATGATTTCAGAACAAACAAAGTTGCATTCTTGAGAAAAAAAAGGCTAAAGAATTATTCAGTTCTTGCAATAAAACAACTTGAAAAGGATTTTCAAATATTCTAGGAACCCATAGAGGTCAATGTAAAGTTTTTCCCTGCGTGTTTGATTTATTGGTTTCAGCCCTTACCTTTTACATTACAGCATTTTACGTGCACCTAACACCAAAACCAATAACCCACATACCAGTAATCCACAATTTATCGCTAGATGTAGTCGTTTTTATGAAGCCTTGAAAAAATATTTAATCAATGGAAATTTGCTTGGCAGAAACTTGATTACATATTCACTTTAAAGGACCATACTACGCAGTTATGGATTTATGCAACAATGTATAGTTTCTTCCCATATAAACCAGGCTGCTTCAATTACCGAGTCATACTCTTAAAGAACATATTCCTTGGCAAATCTATGCAATCATTGTTTTGCTATAATGCCACTTTTAATTATATTCTATGGCTGCACCTCATGAAAGCATTCATAGCTAGGCCCATGGTAATGAATAAACTGTACTAGTCATATAAATGCTGGATTCTTTACTGAACCTTATGGGAAAATAACTGGATCTTGCATTGTTTCCTTACTTAAAATGAGTAATTAACAGCACATCAGTACAGAAATATAGTGACTAGTGATGAACAAATCTGTACAGTTTCACTATGCCGAAAAATTTGCAAAACTTTGCGAAACACAGAAAAATTAGCAAAAAGCGACTTCTTTGACACGCATGACTTTTTTGCCGCGACCACACCTATTTTAACACGACTGCGCCCATTTTGACACGACCACAACTTTTTTTTATGCAACCTCAAGTGTTTTTGGTGAATTTTCCGCAGCAAAATTTTCCAAAAAAATTTGCAGATGGCGAAATGCAGAATTTCGTTGTGAATCTATGACTGCAGAAAAAAATAGCTTATCACTAATAGTGACAATAATGTATGAAACTTAAAAGTCTGTAAATGAGGAGTCAAGGTAAATCTTTACATAACCTTTAAATATATATTCAGTCTTGTATTAATCTCTACTTTTTGTGACCTTGACTTTGCTCAGAATCCCTTGTACATTATGGGATCTATTATCTGGAAACTCATTATCAAGACATCTCTCAAAAATGGCCAGTTCCTATATAAAGAAGATATTTTTAATTTTTAGGGGATTTGTTTTCTCTTTGTAGTAATTAGACAATGCCTTGCAGTGAATAACTGAGCCAAAATCCATATTGATAGTTTGTTAAATATTTAAATACTTTTTAGTTCCCTTAGGGAAGAATTTGGGGATTTTAAAGGAGAAGGAAAGTCATTTTGGCATTTTACTGCCAATAGATTCGCCACATTAGTTCCACCTAGAACAATATATTTATTTTGCAGAAACCATTACCATCCCTGAGTAAAGAGCCCTACAACTTTTTCAGTTTAAGATTGCAACTGCCATTTTAGCTTGGTCTTCATTGCTTCCTGCTTGCAGCTTAGCCATAATACATTCCTAAGGTCTTATGAATTCTTATGAGAGGGGGGGAGCAGGAGAGGGGAGAGAGCTGCGCAGACTTTGGCCCCGGGAATGAAGGATTTATCTGAGAGAGGAAGTCAGATACCCAATACCACATGTTTACAAAAAAGGAGACAAGAAATCCTGTGTTTATTTTGATAAAGGATTCAGTGCAGCGTTTCTGTGAGTGCTTATGGCTGTATTTACATAGACCTTTCTGAGAAAGCTTACTAAGGGGATGATTTACTAACCCACGAATCCGAAATGGAAAAATTCAGATTGGAAAACGAACATTTTGCGACTTTTTCGTCACCGTTACGACTTTTCGTAAATTGTCGCGACTTTTTCGTAGCCATTACGATTCGCTCGTATCTTGTCGCGACTTTTTTGTATTGAGCGCTCGTAAGCGGCGGGCGAAACTTTCAGACTTAGCATGATTTTGGAAGCCTCCCATAGGACTCAATGGCACTCTGCAGCTCCAACCTGGCCCAAGAAAAGTCAAGATACTGAAGCTTGAATGAATCCGAAACTTTCGTACTCGGCGCAAAGGCTACGAAAAAGTCACGACATTTAGTGCAAGTCGTAACGCTACGAAAAAGTCGCAACATTTTGCGAAGCAATCGTAACGGCTACAAAAAAGTCGCGACAATTTACGAAAGTACCGATCATTACGAAAAAACGCATTCGGACGGATCGTGGATTAGTAAATGCGCCCCTTAATTTTTACCTTTCCTTCTCCTTTAAGGAAACAAATAAAAGTTTGCTACACACATACAATATATTAACAACAAAAATCAGAGACTTTATCTTCACTCAAGGAATTATGACCAGAGACATGCACATTACTCCTTTATGTCCCTGTGGCTAAATATGCATTCACAGATACAGCCTAATAATTCAGAACCATACATTCATTTTTTTTTAGATCTCACTAGTTGAAAATATTGGAGTATGGCTTCTTTGGGGTAGAACATGAAGATCGACCAAAAAAATAAATAAGGATAAGGGAGCAAAGGGCCATGAGAATTAGAGAACACCTTAAAAGCCATGAAACGCCTTCTGAAAATAAAGAATATATTCAAATATTTGAAGCTGTACTCATAGCTCTTCCTAAGCCTATCATCTTTGGTTTTAAGGCAGTGTTATGTGTTAAGCATGAGGCATTTTTTGTTTTTAGAAGGCTTTTCACTGGTTTTACCCAACAAAATGAAGGTAAAAACAACTCCATATACAGAGTGACATACTGTATAGCATGAATAGTGAACTAAACCTCAAAAAGAAAAGTTGATAAATGGTCAAAGATGAAATTTGTCAACAACAACTGAAAAGATATTTTCTTTAATTTTTAAATCAACATTATAACCTCTATTTTTGACTACTACCTCTGCAAAGAAACTTGAATTCAAAAAAGCATGCAGCAAGAGGGAAAAATGTGCCTGTTTGAGTTGCTATACATTAAATATAATCAGAAATATTTCGTTCCCATTAAAAAAATAATTAAGTGGCACAGTAATTTAACAGTAAAATATTCTTTTCATTCATTCCTTCAAAGACTGGACCTTAATATACATCTGATTTTGGTAAAGTACACATTTACAAAAACCCTACTGAGAAACTGCACAATTACTGTGGATTTGATCTAGCATCTTAGGCTGCCAATTCATGAAGTGTCTTCAGCGCATGAACTATAGCACTTATTCACAATCCTAAATGGTGGTCTTAAAAATTGTATTCACAGCATGTGCACAGTTTATGATCCTGTCACTGGGTCCTGTTCTCCATCAAATAACAGCAACTTCTTGATGCAGAATAACAGTAAATACGTTTCAGCATGTGATATTTAAATGGTCTTTTGCATAACCGGGCTATGTTGGCCATTCAAATATTATGGCAGCTGGGGTACAGGCAAAGTGAGTGACTTGGCTTGTATTTCACAGTGCTGATTTTTGTACTTGTTGGCACAAAGATCCATTTAGTACTTTAGGACAAACTAACAAAGCTTAAGCTCTCTGCATAAATCTCAAGTAAAACCAATACCCACATGTTAATATTCTCAAATACAGAGAAGCACAATACAGCTAAGGGTGCTTTTCATATTTTTGTCTGTTATATCTATACAGTTTTAGAAGCAAGTGAATTGGATTGGCTTTAGCAGGGGTTATACTTAATGAAGCATATATAGTCTCTCACAGAGTGAACTACTGTAGGGGAAGGTAGGTAAAAGCCTTATAAATCTGCAGGGCTGGATTTTTGGTCTTTTTTATTTGTTTTTTTATTTGGTTTATTTGAAACATGGTGATTCAAAATTAAGGAAAGATCCCTTATCCAGAATATCCCAAGCCCAAAGCATTCTAGATAATAGATCCTGTATCTGTATATTAATTTCTCATTTATAAAAACATTTTGTATGATGTCAAGGGCAATGTGAGTCCAGAACAAAAGGCAATAAGGAATTCAGCATTATTAGAACAATTAAGATTTTCCTTTCGAAGTTAACAAACTGTAACCTAATCTCTTCCATTATTTACACTAGAAAACAATATATTAGTAATAGAAAAAAACATTAGAGCTTATTGATAAACATTTCCTGAATAGCATCATTTTTTGTACTGCTGTTTTGTAATGGTGGCTTCTGCTACAAAAACTAATTTCATGTTGCTAACTGCAGTAAATAAACCATAATAACCTAATACTGTGTTAAAGTAATACAGAGCAACTAAAATGTTACATTTACTTTGAGTTCTTCATCTATTTTTTTCAGGAAAATGAGGATATAGATGGTAATAATAAGAGGAATTTTTATTCTTTATTTACAGTGGTTACCTCAGAGCTCTGGGACTGGCTCCTCAAAACAGAGCAGCGGGAAAATATTTAATGATAATTGTGAACAAAGGGTTGAATAGAGCCCTTTTATGAGAGGTGGAAAATAGAATCCATGATATTAGAAAGCATTTCAGTGTCAATGCTATTTTATAGTTATGGCTATTCTTTTGTATTCTTTGCTCTGAAGCCCCTAGTTCATAACACGTGACTGATATGAGGGCTTTGGAGGGATAAAAGAAAGATTCTGGTAGCAAGAAACAGGCAAAAACTTAGTCAGCAAAGAATTTATATTATACTAATAGGCAACCAACAAATAATCATATCAAACTGCCATATACATATCATTAAATATTTTCCTTATATATCTTTTACATTGAGCCACCATTTAGTGATGGGCTGTGTGCTCCATCAGAGATCACATGACCAGAAATAATGCAGCTCTAATTGTAACAGGAAGTAGTGTGGGAGCAAAAGGCAGAACTCTGTCCATTCATTGGCTGATGTGGCCTAAAATATATGTGTGCTCTTGGTTAGTGTGTGTAAGGGATTGTATCATATGGTACATAATATTAGAATTATATATATATATATATATATATATATATATATATATATATATACTGTGCATAGTTTTTTTTTAAGGTTTACGTAAATAAGACAACAGTTTATATATGGACTACATTTTTATAGAGGCCTGTGATGTTCAGGAGTATAATCTTCCTTTTATTTTATACATTTTAGCGTAAGAAAAAAATTAGTTTTCTCTTATTTTGATATGCTGTTAGAAAAAACGACAGGGCACCGTATGAGTAGCCCGTGTGCATTCATCGGCTTAATAAGAGCACATTTTACATTTTATATTCCCTATAAAACAAGTCATTGTTTTTGAAAAGCAACATTAATAGTGATATCAAAGCAACAGCCTGCCCTAGCATGAAATATTCTACTGACTTCAATTTTTAATTATTTTTATTATTTATAGATTTGTTTTATTTTAGAAACTGTTTTAAAAATATGTATTTATGGAGCGAGGGATGCATTTCAGTAATCCCTAGGGTTTATATATGAACATTAGATTGGATTTCAAAAGCTCACATGAAAGCTGCATCAACATTAAGGTTACTTAACTGTAGTAACTATAATAATTGAGAGTGATTTTGTAGAAAATTAGCTCATTATTCACCACTAGTGTAAAACAGACCACTGTGTACAGATCTAAGAAGATACAGAGCTGAGGGAATTATTCATAGGCATTAAGCCTTACAATATGTAAAAAGATTAGACTATTTTGCCATTGATCGCATTGCTTATTAAGCACAGATTACAGATGAAGGGATCTTATGTTTCACAAGTTACAAAAGAAATTTATATCATGCAGACTTTTGTTGTGTTCAGAGTACAGCTTCTGCTATGCTTTCTATTAACTCTTTTTTCCACATACTTCATTCAGGCTTGTTTATTAAGAGAGTGCTATGAAGTCACTGCCCTGGTTTAGACCTCAGATTTTAAAGAAGGAAATGTACTGTAATAAGGGGTGGGTGCCAATTTGTTAGTAACCCTGGACTGCACATATGCCCCCTGTTAGTCTCTGGGAGCCTTAGATAAGATGGCAGGGGTCCACTTTCTAATAATTGTACCTCAGAGAAGAAATGGTTAGGAGGATAGCTACTGGAGTGACTGGGAGCATCTAGGAAATTGGCACCGCCTTTATTCTGTGTTTTCTTCTCCTACTGGCACCCTAACCATACATGGAGCAATAAGGCTAGGCAGTTTGACTTTTAGGGCTGTGGCACACACTAGGGGGCTGATTTACTAATCCACGAATTCCGAATGGGAAAAATTCGGAATTGGAAACGAACATTTTGCGACTTTTTCGTATTTTTTGCGATTTTTTCGTCGCCGTTACGACTTTATCGTAAAATGTCGCGACTTTTTCGTAGCTGTTACGACTTGCGCGAAAAGTCGCGACTTTTTCGTAGCCGTTACGATTTGCTTGTACATTGTCGCGGCTTTTCCGTATTGAGCGCTCGTAACCGGCGGGCAAAACTTTCAGACTTCGCATGATTTTGGAAGCCTCCCATAGAACTCAATGGCACTCTGCAGCTCCAACCTGGCCCAAGAAAAGTCACGATACTGAAGCTTGAATGAATCCGAAACTTTCGTACTCGGCGTGAAGGCTATGAAAAAGTCGTGACAATTCGCGCAAGTCGTAGCACCAAGAAAAAGTCGCAACATTTTGCAAAACAGTCGTAATGGCTACGAAAAAGTCACGACAATTTACGAAAAAGACGCATTCGGACACCTTCGGACCGTTCGTGGATTAGTAAATCAGCCCCTAAGATTAGTCGCGGGTGACTAATCTCCCCGATATGATATTCCACCGACAAGAATGTAAATCGCTGCGCCGCGTATGCTATTCCACCAGCGATTTACATTCTCGCGGGCGACTAATCTCAGCGTGTGCCACAGCCCTTAGGAACAAGGCTGGGTCAGCTCAGCTGATCTGTTACACAGCACCATATACAAAGGAGTTAAAAAGGCATACACTTACATCAAACCAGACCAAAAAAAGTATGTATAATAAAAGTCCTTTTCAAATTAAACATGAAACCCAAATTATTTTCTTTATTAAAACATCTGTAACTGTTATAAAAGTATTTAAAATTCTCAGCTACCAACCTTATATTGCATTCCACACCTATATGGCTCAGGCATTGAGGTGGGGCAGGCAGTTACTTTCACTTTCCATCCTCCCACCTCACGGTCTTTAATTGCAAAGCCAGTGTATGGGCATGGGTATCAGGTCCCCCATTCTGGCACATACACAACACTTTAGGATGATGCAAAGCTTGCCTTAAAGGGCTGTTCACCTTTACTTTAACTTTTAGTATGGCATAGACATAGATAGTCTGAGATAATTTGCAATTGGTTTTCATTTTTATTTTTTGTGGCTTTCTAGTTTGGAATTTCATCAGCTATCTGGTCACTCGGGTCTTGTTTACCTTACCAACCAGGCAGTGGTTTGAATGAGAGACTTGAATATGAATAGAAATAAATAAAGAAAATGAATAAAAATTAACAATAACAATAGATGTAGTAAAGGAAGAAAAATAATTTAAAAAGCGATAAAAAATAAATAATGAAGACCGATTGCAAAGTTTCTAGGAATAGGAAATTCTATAACATATATAACTTAAAGTTGAACCACTCCCTTTCATAACAGTGTTTACAAAATGGCACCTGCCTGCTTGCTGTGATGGTGAAGGAAGAAAGAGTTTTTATAATGTATATATTGTAAGTAACATTTATTTTGCCTGACTAGCATGAAAGAAAATAATTAAGAATTACTTCTTCGGTGACAGGTCCCCTTTAACGCTGAGCATCCTGCTACTCCATAAAAGGGGTCAAATACAAATGCATGCTAAGTTTGTTAAGAACATTTTTTTCAGGGCCCCCACCCTATGTATCATTTACTGTAGAGCACAGAGTAAACTGCTTGCGTCCTGAGGGGCAAATGAAACTGAGCAGTAGTTAATTATATAAATGAATTTCACTTCTGCATTATCACATGAGGGTGATGCTTATCTGTCTTTGGTCCCAACATGTCTCTTGTAATTATGGTTCATCCTCTAAATCAGCAGGTAGCAGGTTAAGGAAAATAAGCTCTACCAGAAAGCTACTATAGGTCTGAAAAGTAGCCTTGTGAATGAGAAGCAAAATACAGAAATGTCACAAATACAGAGATTGTACACAATTCTGTTTGTTTAGAAACATAATCTGGACATTCTAATAAAAAGTCTTAAATTTTCCCACTTCTAGTTACCCATAGCAACCAACCAAATGGTTGGTTTCAAACATCTGAACTGTAAATGTCACCTGCTGATTCGTCTCGTTAGACATGTAGCAAACTTAATGTCATGTAATAAATCTCCCCATAAAAAGTGCTTATTAACATTTGTTATCTAAATGCAGGATATTTGTCCACGCTATCATGTTGCAGTGCTACTGGTCTAAGGCTAAGCCATGTACAAAGTAGGAAGTGATCAGTCCACTGAACTCACTTAACAGGGCACTTTGCCTATTTCTTAGGTAGCTCAGGTCAATGTCAGCTGCACATCCAGTAGAGCAGTGCTGTCCAACTTCTACGGTGCCGAGGGCCGGAATTTCTCTAGCATACATGGTGGAGGGCCGCTAATGGAAGCCAATTTTGACCACTCCCCTTTTTGAAACCACACCCACTTCAAGCTACACCTATTTTATCACAATGGTGGTAGCACAGCAAAATCCCAAATGCTTGGTCCTTACTGTGGGGATATCAACCATCATTCATATGTGAAAGAATTATGTCATATTAAGATATACCCTTAAATTCCATATGCCTCCTCCTCCCCTGTGGATAGCAGAGCAACCCCCAGTACATAATTACACACCTTAGGGACCATTTAATGGCTATTTCCAACTGCTAACAAACTCCCACAACAAACCCCCTGCCGGGTTCACCTCCCACAAGCAGCATAGGGCAAGCAGAGTATGGCACACACAGGCAGCACTCTGCCTGTCCTAAGCTGTCTGTGCGTGCCATACTCTGCCTGTCCTACCCTGCCTGTGTGTGCCATACTCTGCCTTCCCTATGCTGCCTCTGTTTAATTCCATGTAAAGTATTGGGGGTTTATTTGTATTGGGAGGGAAGCAAAGAGGCCCCTCTTGTGAGATGGAATTAAGGAGATCATGCAACAAAGGGGAAATAAGATTACAATGGTATAAGAGGAAAGGAGCAAATGTAAGATTGCCACAATGGGAAAGGAATGAGACACTGACAAGCTGAGAAGGAGAAGTGGAAATATGGAAAAGTTACATGGAAATTAAGATAAGCAATGAAAAAAAGGGAATGACTAAGCAGCAGAGAGTTAATACATGAAGGGTTCCTTTCCCATAGTCCCCTACACTGGGCATGCTTTTAAGGTAAGATCAGCTACTACACAGTGCATACCTGTTCTGCTTGTACCCAGGCTTCCTTCTTGGTCGTTACCCAACCCCCGCAAAAGCCAAGCAGGTCCTGACATCCTCCTGAGTTGGAACAGCAAAGTATTTGCAGAAATTAGACCAATGCTGCAAAAATGCTGAATTAGTAAGTTCTTTTTTTGCTTGCACAAAGAAGTGTAATTAATGTTAGAACTCATGTGGCTCTGCTTCATTTGCGGGGCAAAGACAGCAATGCTTTATAACGTAGCTTCTTGCTATCTTTATAACATCAGAGTTATACAGAGTTAATTAGCAGAAGGTTCCAGTATGCCTTAAAGGAACAGTAACACCAAAAAATGAAAGTGTATAAAAATAATTAATATATTATGTACTATTGCCCTGCACTGGTAAAAGTTGTGTGTTTGCTTCATAAACCTTATTATAGTTTATATAAATACCCTGCTGTGTAGCCATGGGGGCAGCCATTTAAATTGAAAAAAGGAGAAAAGGCACCGGTTACTAAGCAGATAACAGATAAGTAGCAGATTCCCATTGTATTCTACACAGTTATCTGTTATCTTCTTATGTAACCTGTGCCTTTTCTCCTTTTTTCAATTTAAATGGCTGCCCCCATGGCTACACAACAGCTATTTCTATTAACTACAGTAGTCTTTCTGAAGCAAACACACAACTTTTACCAGTGCAGGGCAACAGGACATTATATTTTAATTCTTTTAAAACATTTTTATTTTTTAGTGTTACTGTTCCTTTAAAGGGATACTGTCATGATTTTTATGGTGTACTTTTTATTTCTAAATCACACTGTTTACATAGCGAATAATTCACTCTATCATTTAAACTTTTATTCTTGAACCAACACATTTTTTTTTAATTGTAATATTGGTGTGTAGGCAGCCATCTCAGTGCAGTGTTTTCTCAGCTTCTTTGTAAATAGAATTGAGTAATGGCTATGGTATAGGCAAATGGTTGGGTGAGCAGGAGGGCCCACTGACACCTGGGCCCACCGGGAGTTTTCCTGGTATCCTGGTGGACCAGTTCAACACTGATTTTGTCCATTATACCCTTCCCTATTCCTATCGTACCCTGCCTCACAAAGTTATAAATACAGTCATAAGTGTTTGCAAAAACTAATTTTAAGTCATAACCATAACAGCTGTAATGTTTTATACTAGTAAAAAAAAGTCTTAATAAATGAACTTAGCTCCTTTTATTACAGAACTAAAAAGCCAGATAACTGCCTATATTAGGTGGGAATTTATTCAAACAAGTAAATCCTTACATAAAAAAGAATTAAACAATCAATACTACTTATATATAAATAAAAATACGCCACAATAGACCACTTGCAAATTGGCTAAGAATATCACTGGGTACATAATGCTAAAAGTTTATTTTAAGGTGAAAAGCCCCCTTAAGTATTAATCCCATGATCACTAGTACGTAACTTGCTTTTTAATTAGACTAAGATTAATGGTTCACATAAACACCAATGACTAATCACTAGTCATTAATTCAATGGTATGCACCGAATTCAGGATTCAGTTTGGCATTCTGGCATTCCGAACCAAAATTTGTTAAAAAGCCCCAACCAACACAGGAATCCCTAATATACCTATCACTGTAGTTTGTTCCTTCAAAAAGTATAAATAAATGTATTTTTATATGCTGAAATCCAGCTGCAAAACAGTTCTTCTCTATCTGCATCATTTAAAAACCTGGAAGAGGAGGGGGAATTAAACACTCATGTTACAAATTGTAACAACAATGCAGGCTGATGTCGACTGTTCCAAACTATATTATTCCATTAAAAATCATAATATATACTGCATATTTTTTAACTGATGCATATGGCAAAGTCGATGGAAAATATGTTTACTTTTCAAAAAAACTTGCGTTTGGGAGGAGTTCCCCTTTAATTTGTACCATGTATGTCACGTGACTTTGGACCTCTGAACAACTGAAAGTAACAGTTTCTTCTGTGTCCTGCAAAGTTTTTGAATTTTGCTTATATTTGAATATGCCGATTAGGGATCTAATTCAGTTCAGGATTCAGTTGAATCCTTTTCAGAAGATTTTGAACTTCGATTTTCTATGAGTTCCATGAGTCTATTTTTATTAGTACATTCTTACGTTCAGCTCACTCAGATGACGGAAATTCAATGCGGTTGTTCTAAAATCACCAATAAATGTGCTTAAAAGACACTGAAGCTATCTAAATCTGTCTTGCCACATCCTATATCCTTGTCTTTGAACAAATTTTTGAAATACGGGAGACATTTTTTGACCGATTCGCGACAAAATCCGACAAGGGCAAAATGTGGAAATTCACAGTGAATCCATGCCTGCCAAATTATTTGACCCATTGCTAATGTCATGGGATCTATTATATGGAATTCTTGTGACCTGAAGATTTTCAACAAGACTTTTTCTGTACTTTGGGTCGCTAAAAAGCTTGTTGAAAACCATTTAAACAATAAATAAACCCAATAGGATTGTTCTGCCACCAATATAGGTTTATGCAGCTTGGTTACCATCAAGTACAAGGTACTGTTTTATTATTACAGGGATAAAGGAAATATTTTTTCTTTTTTATATAGAATGAATTCCAAGCTTTTGGATATAGGGTTTTCGGTTAAGAGATCCTATACCTATGCATAGTATAGCCCCCCCTTGCATTACAGCAGCACCATACACATGGCATCATTAATTCAACCGAGAAGCAAGCAGCCGTCTGTGCTGTTACTCATTACTGGAGCCTCAGCTGCTCCGCTTTCCTTCACAATCACATTGCCTCGCTTTCTCTTCCACATCACAGACTGTTCTCAATAAAATCCACATACCTGAACAAAACACCATCCTTATTTGAGAATTACTTTTTCAATATTCCTTCATTTTAGTAATGCATTTTATTATGTACTCATTGGCTGGGAGAACCTGCTTTTCTATTGTGATTTTAACGAAATTGAAGAAAAATGAAAAATAAACATTTCCACCAGAAAAAAAAAATCGTTCTTTCTCTGTCCTCAAGTGACTAAACTAGGGTAGGTAGCTACCTGGGGATAGTTTCATGAGGAAAAAATGAGAAAAAAATGTTGCATGTATTAATATGGGAAAGTGGGAATAGCAGCTAAAAAGCCAACACAATTAAAGTTATTGCAATTTATTTAGGACTTATTGGATTTATCTTGAAGCATATGAGAAATTTCATACCTCTGTTTTCTTACTTCATATCCCCTTACTATATTTTAACATTTCTGTATAAAGGCGCTAACTTGGTGTAGCTAACAGCTAATTCAAAGCTTTCCATGAGAAAAAAACACTAAATACACCAATAAGAATAGCTCTAAATGAAATATGCCCTTTAACAGAGATGTTTGTGAACTCAATGAACATAAATAATGATTGCGGAGTGCCAAGATAGTCATAAGTGAAGTGATTTCATTAATGCCTTCTCATTTCTCCATCGGTTTCCATGATGTAAGTCGGTTGACAAGGTGACATCACCAAGAAAGAAGCAATTCTTATCTGTGACCTTGCCTTGGCTGAATTACTTCTATATCTGCTGAACTATTCCTACACTGGCCCTGAGCTTTTATAGTGGATATTTTTGGCAGATTTGGCTTAGTTATCACTGCTTTCAAAGCTTCAGACCAACAACTGATTAAATAAAGACTAATATGTTATGGAAATGCAACATGACTTTTTAACCTGTTTTGTTTGATGATATAGTTTATACATTATCAAGTTCTCATAGAATAAAATATAAATATTGCCTGCAACTCATGAATTAAAGCAGCACAATTTATGGCTCATCATATCATCACAGGGGTCATGCTAATTTACCCTCCAATTTACAAGAAATTTTGACAACATTGTTGCATCAAGATCAGTTTATTTCTAAGCAGCACAAAACAATGCACGCTTTTTGTTTGAAAAGAAGAATATCAGCGTTGTAACACTCAGCTTCGGAGTTTAACAGAAACTATAGCATATCATATTGTGAATAATAGTGTCGATGTTTAAAAGGGGTGCATTTAAACAAACTGCAATATAGCCATTATGAGCATACTGAATATAAGTAATCTGAAACATTCATTGAGCCATCTCAAGTATTTTGTTGCAGAGTATTGGAGCAATTACCTCCCCGGGGAAGCTAAAGCATTTTATGAAAATGACTGTACTAATAAAATACCTGCTTCTCAAAATCTACCCAAGAAACTTACAGAAATTAATCTCAACTTCCCAGTTTCTACTTGATATCAAAACTGTTGGTACTTGAAGATTTGTGTATTAAACTCCACCAGCTTTTTAAAAACACAAGAGCAAATTACTGGAGACTGGTTTGGTCAGAAAAGATATATAAAGCGCAATCTAAGTGGATTATGGGACTAAAATCAAGGCCAGTATACTGAATGGTCAGAGCACAAAATCAGTAAAGACCGTTGTCTCTGCAAAACTTGGAGATACATTTGGGGGTTAATTTACTAACAGGGCAAGGTGCAAAAAGCAGGCACCAAGTGACATGTTATTTGCTAGCAATACCTATTGCTCTATTGTAATTGAACCTGCCATTCATAAACAGCTGTTTTCAGAAACTATTTAATAGCATTTGTATTTCAGACATACTTGACCAATATGATAGAATAGTTTTCCCCAGCTCAAAGCCAGAGAACACTATCTGGAGAAATAAAGTGGGGTAATGCTTAAATTTGTCAGATTTGTAAAATGTTTTCAATTCTGTAGAAAAGTCACAAAGGTTTTAGAATGGTGGAAATTGTTTTCAAAGTGAAAATGATGAAAAGATATACAATTCCCGACCTTCTAATTTGTTTGCTGGAGTCTCCCCCACCAAGCACTGATGAATCTTCCTTTATTGTTACTCTTTCACAAAGACAAAACTGAACTAAAATCAGAGGAAGTACTTGTACAGAAAATAAAGGAAGATTAAGATTGATTTATCATTCACTGCTATGAGCAGCTACTCTCTGTGATGTTTTGTCTGTATAAAGTTGCACAAATAGGTTGCTCTAACTATTCCAGTAGCTGTAGCAGGTCATTGGGTCCCCAACATGCCTTTACACAAGGCTGAGAAGCACCATGGGGCAGTCTAGGCTGCAGCAGCCCACTAGTACTTTCAGCTGTAAAAAGCATACACAAATCCATTCCTGAGAGACCCTCATTGTGTGCTTTTGGCAACAAGCACTTATACTGTAAAGCAGTGGTCCCAACCAGTGGCTCGTGAGCAACATGTTGCTCACCAACCACTTGGATGTTGCTCTCCATGGACTTAAAGCAGGTTCTCATTTTTGAATTTCTGGTAAGGAGGCAAGTTTTGGTTGTATAAAAACCAAGTATAATGCCAAACAGAGCCTTCTGTAGGCTGCCAGTCCCCATAGGGGCTATTAAGTAGCCAATTATAGCTCTTATTGGCACCTCCAGGAACCTTTTTCATACTTGTGTTGCTCCCCAACACTTTTTCCATTTAAATGTGGCTCACGGGTATAAAAGTTTGGGGATCCCTGCTGTAAAGGGAATGTTTATGGTTAATATTTACAAGGTGAATCTTCTCTATACACTTACATTTTAAAAACTGAAACCTGGGACCTGTAACATTTCAGTTTTGTTCCCTTTTTATTTTTGTTTTAACTTGAAAAGGTGTACATTTCCTTCTATTTGTACGGTCAGTTTCATTTAATCTCTGGATTAGATACATGTATACAAATGTGCTCTGCAGATGTGGTAAGGATTTCGGAGACTGTATGCATTTTGCTGTTTTTTTTTGTTTTTTTTTTAAAAGATGATTTGTCTGTTCAAAGATGATTTATTATGTTGATGCCACTCTGTCTATATCCAAGGAGGCCATTGCTGATAACTTTTGGGAACAAACACACTAATTGGGATAAACTTGTGCTTATAATTAATCTTTTCAAATTATGCTGACTGTATAGATATACTCTATATATTTTAAAACCTGGCTCTTCACCTGAATGCTATTTTGTAAAGAAACTTTAATTGTCTGCTCAAAAGTAAGAGCCCTTACACACCCTGCTGTCCTCTGCTGTGACTTGCACTTGCATACCCCTCCACAAACCACAAAACCCTAGAAATTTACTACCACTTCTATTTTAAAGGAGAATGAAAGGCAAAAAACCATTTAAGCTTAATGAAATGCCCATTTGGTGTACATGTACTTGCCATCAGATTGCCTGTCACTGACTTCCCATTTGTATTTCATTTACACTGCAAAGAAGAATTATTGGCAACATGCAAGAAACTTGTTACCTTATTTTTCTTGAATATTTCTCCATTTGCCTGAGTTTTTCTTACATTGCTGAGGAATCATAACAAAGAGGGGCCAGGGGAAGGACTTCAGCGCACACACAGTGACATAACGGTGGAAATATGGCTGCCACAAGCTTTGGCTGTATATAGAAGATCAAGAAATTACAGCTGGTAAACAACTATGTTAAACGATTTTCTGATCCGGCGTTTCAGGGGGTCGGGTAAAGCAAGGTTTCCTTTCTCTTTCAAATTTGTTTATTGAAGGTTTGAGTTATTTTGAAATTAACCAGTCAATCACATTCAGTAAATACTGCTCATTAGCAGGACTCAGGGGGATTCAAATACTGGTCTGTGTGCTTTAAATGACTAGCATGTGTTTTTCCATGCTGAGCCACTGGGGGCTTTTGGTGTTCCTTTCTGACAAGAATTCATTTAAGCTTAGATTGAGTGATGAGCAAATTTTTTTGTCAGGCATGGATTCGCAGCGAATTTCCACATTTCGCAATTGGCGAATTGTTTAGAAAAACTTCCGTGAAAATTCGCGTGGAAAAATTCGCCACGTGTCAAAAATTTTGTCGCACGTCAATTTGGGCGCGGTCATAAAAAGAACGAGGGCGACAAAAAATCGTGCAACAAATGGTTTCGCAAATTTTTTGCTGTTTCGCAAATTTTATGGATTGGCTCATCACTACTCAGATTACCTTTCTTATCCTCACTGTCTCCTCCTCCACTCTTACTAAGGCCAAGCATCTGTAGTCAGATATTTAGCCCTTTAAGTGCCAGCCGAATTCGTCATTTCGGTTCCCCCCAGTGCCAGACGTTTTTTAAGCATTTTGTACTCATTCACTTTAACAATGTTTTTTGGTAGGAAAACCTCCACGAAACTAGGGAAATTATATATCGTTTTTTTTCGTCACTAATTGGGCTTCGACATACATACCAAATTTTATAACTTTTCTGGAGATATGATGTGTATTTTGGGTGAAATATGTAAAAAAAAAATTAAATTATGAAAAATTTCTGTATATTTTGAGGTTTTTTTCCATAGAAAAGTTAATTTTACTCACTTTTTTTTATTGTTTGTAAAAGCCCTGATACTCCCAATTCCAACGATACCAAATATGTGGTGGTACCCCACAGTTCCTGTCCAGAAGTAACCCCCAAACTAAGGCAATACTTAGTACAATATCACACCAGAACAAAGCAGAAAAGCGCTTGTAACAGTTAATGCAGCATAACTTATATGTAAATCTAAAATATCCCCTCATGTTTGGTATCTTTAGAAACTACAGACCTTCAGGTTTCTAGGTGCAATGTAGTTTTCACTCAAAAGCCAAATACCTTTTGTCAGTGCATTGTGAAATTTGGAACTTTTTATGACATTTTTTTTTTTTTTCTAAAACGTAAACTTGGACGCATGATCAAATGTGGATTTGACAAAAAAAAATCTCATAAAAATTTTCTAACAAAGGCATATTTGAAAGACAAACTTCTCCTGAATAAAATGATGCCCCATATGTATGGGTGCACATAAAGACATGGGCACCAAACACTCCAAAGCAGGGGCAATGCACAAGGGCAATTACAGCTAAAAATGTGGGGGCTGCGCTCTATGTGCACTTCCTGCAGTTTTTCAGTGTTAACCCCCCCTACCTGTGAAATAACCCCCACAAACTATATATTTCTGAAAAGTGCACACCTTCAGCTATTCAGAGACACCACTCTTCTCTTTCTACATGGAAAATTGTGGCCGCAGTCCCTTGCAGAAGTCAGCGCTTTGGTCAGAAATCAAGGAAAAACCAGATAAAAAACCTAGATTTCTCCCCAAATTCTCCATGGCAACTACCAAAAACTTACTAACCATCAATCTGCAAGTTCCCCTGAATAAAACGATACCCCATATGTATGGGTGCACATAAAGACGTGGCCACCAAATGCCCCAAAACAGGGGCAATGCATAAGGGCAATTTCAGTTGAAATTTTGGGGGCTGCGCTCTATGTGCACTACCTGCAGTTTTTCAGTGTTAAGCCCCCCTACCTGTGAGATAACCCCCACAATCTATATATTTACGAAAAGTGCAAACCTTCAGCTATTCAGAGACACCACTCTTCTCTTTCTACATGGAAAATTGTGGCCGCAGTCCCTTGCAGAAGTCAGCGCTTTGGTCAGAAATCAAGGAAAAACTAGATACAAACCTAGATTTCTCCCCAAAATCTCCATGGCAACTACCAAAAACTTACTAACCATCAATCTGCAAGTTCCCCTGAATAAAACGATACCCCATATGTATGGGTGCACATAAAAACGTGGCCACCAAATGCCCCAAAACAGGGGCAATGCATAAGGGCAATTTCAGTTGAAATTTTGGGGGCTGCGCTCTATGTGCACTACCTGCAGTTTTTCAGTGTTAACCCCCCCTACCTGTGAGATAACCCCCACAATCTATATATTTACGAAAAGTGCACACCTTCAGCTATTCAGAGACACCACTCTTCTCTTTCTACATGGAAAATTGTGGCCGCAGTCCCTTGCAGAAGTCAGCGCTTTGGTCAGAAATCAAGGAAAAACCAGATACAACCCTAGATTTTGGTCAGAAATCAAGGAAAAACCAGATACAACCCTAGATTTTGGTCAGAAATCAAGGAAAAACCAGATAAAAACCTAGATTTCTCCCCAAAATCTCCATGGCAACTACCAAAAACTTACTAAACCTCAATTTGCAAGTTCCCCTGAATAAAACGATACCCCATATGTATGGGTGCACATAAAGACGTGGCCACCAAATGCCCCCAAACAGGGGCAATGCATAAGGGGGGGCTGTGCTCTATCTGCAGTTATTTAGTCTAAACACCCCCATACCTGTGAAATAACCCCCGCAAACTATATATTTCTGAAAAGTGCACACCTTCAGCTATTCAGAGACGCCACTCTCCTCTTTCTACATGGAAAATTGTGGCCGCAGTCCCTTGCAGAAGTTAGCGCTTTGGTCAGAAATCAAGGAAAAACCAGATACAAACCTAGATTTCTCCCCAAAATCTCCATGGCAACTACCAAAAACTTACTAACCATCAATCTGCAAGTTCCCCTGAATAAAACGATACCCCATATGTATGGGTGCACATAAAGACGTGGCCACCAAATGCCCCAAAACAGGGGCAATGCATAAGGGGAATTTCAGTTGAAATTTTGGGGGCTGCGCTCTATGTGCACTACCTGCAGTTTTTCAGTGATAACCCCCCCTACCTGTGAGATACCCCCACAATCTATATATTTACGAAAAGTGCACACCTTCAGCTATTCAGAGACACCACTCTTCTCTTTCTACATGGAAAATTGTGGCCGCAGTCCCTTGCAGAAGTCAGCGCTTTGGTCAGAAATCAAGGAAAAACCAGATACAACCCTAGATTTTGGTCAGAAATCAAGGAAAAACCAGATAAAAACCTAGATTTCTCCCCAAAATCTCCATGGCAACTACCAAAAACTTACTAAACCTCAATTTGCAAGTTCCCCTGAATAAAACGATACCCCATATGTATGGGTGCACATAAAGACGTGGCCACCAAATGCCCCCAAACAGGGGCAATGCATAAGGGGGGGCTGTGCTCTATCTGCAGTTATTTAGTCTAAACACCCCCATACCTGTGAAATAACCCCCGCAAACTATATATTTCTGAAAAGTGCACACCTTCAGCTATTCAGAGACGCCACTCTCCTCTTTCTACATGGAAAATTGTGGCCGCAGTCCCTTGCAGAAGTTAGCGCTTTGGTCAGAAATCAAGGAAAAACCAGATAAAAAACCTAGATTTCTCCCCAAAATCTCCATGGCAACTACCAAAAACTTACTAAACCTCAATTTGCAAGTTCCCCTGAATAAAACGATACCCCATATGTATGGGTGCACATAAAGACGTGGCCACCAAATGCCCCAAAACAGGGGCAATGCATAAGGGCAATTTCAGTTGAAATTTTGGGGGCTGCGCTCTATGTGCACTACCTGCAGTTTTTCAGTGTTAACCCCCCCTACCTGTGAGATAACCCCCACAATCTATATATTTACGAAAAGTGCACACCTTCAGCTATTCAGAGACGCCACTCTTCTCTTTCTACATGGAAAATTGTGGCCGCAGTCCCTTGCAGAAGTCAGCGCTTTGGTCAGAAATCAAGGAAAAACCAGATACAAACCTAGATTTTGGTCAGAAATCAAGGAAAAACCAGATAAAAAACCTAGATTTCTCCCCAAAATCTCCATGGCAACTACCAAAAACTTACTAACCATCAATCTGCAAGTTCCCCTGAATAAAACGATACCTATGTCTGGTTGCACATAAGTACATGGCCGCCAAACCTGAAAATGCATAATATTGGGGCTGCACTCTATGCACCCCTTTTTTTTTGCCTGCACCCGAATGAATGGGATACGCTCGGGTGCAGGCACATGTAGCCGATATACGCATGAAAACGCGTGAGAATGCAAAGTCTCGCGTTTTCATGCGTATATCGGCTACACGTGCCTGCACCCGAGCCTATCCCATTCATTCGGGTGCAGGAACAAGTAGCAGGCGTAGGGCTGAATTTTCGGCAAGCGTTTTTCCACTTGCTGAAAAAATCAGCCCTACGCCTCGTGTGGCATCAGCCTAACCCTTGGCAATAGAAACTACCAGAACAATCTTAGCACCTCTGGACCTTTCTAGAACAACTGAAATCAAATGGAATAAAACCACTAAAAGCAATCAAAGAACAATAGTTGCAATGAAATCGGTAAGAGCCCTGGATCCACCAATGTCACTGCAAAAGCAACCTTTTTGGGGGCACTAAACACACAATAAAGAACAATGCAAAGATAAAACACCGTAAAATCCAATAAAACCACCTAAACCAACAGAAGAACAATAATTGCAATGAAATCGGTGGTCAGAGCCCTGGATCCACCAACGTCACTGCAAATTCAGCACCAAATAGCAATAAAAAAAGTTACAGTGCAATAGAATAATTCAAAAACAGAAATCAATTATGAAAATGCCAAAAAAACACTAAAATGCAACCAAATAAATCAGATAATTATAGAGCAAGATCAGAAATAAAGTTTTAGTAAAAAAAAAGACTGCCAAAGAAAGCAAAGACAGAAAGAAAAGAAAAGAAAGAAAGAAAAAAAAAAAAAAAAGTGTAAGTGTAAGTGTGTGTGTAAGTGTCTGTGTGTGCTTGGGAAAGTTGTAAATAAGTGTGTATGTGTACAAAAGTGTAATAATGACAAAGATAGAAGAAAAAATGCAAAAAAAAAAAAAAAAAATTTTTTAGACAGTTGAGATAGAAATAAGCAAAATAAACAGTGGTAGAGAGTTGTAGTTCAGCTTACCCAAGGCAGGCAGGCGATCAGGGGCGATCAGGGGCGATCAATCCAGCAGGAAGGCAGCAGGGGAGCTCCATCTCGTCCGAAGTGCGCAGCAGGAGTGAGGGAGCCGACAGTAGGCGGCGCTATTTAAAGGGACAGCAGTGGACACGTCATCAACGCGTGTCCACTGCTGTCATTGGCTGGCGACGCGATCGGTGCGGCTGGGGGACCCGGATCGGTGAGTATGTTCTTCATTGCTCGTTGCCTAGGGGGATCTGAGGGGTTTACAAGCGCTGCGCTGCTTTAAAAGCGAGCGCAGCGCTTGTAAACCCGACAGTGCCATTGGACGTAGATTCTATGTCCCATGGCACTTTGGTCCCTTGGTACCTGGGACGTAGAATCTACGTCCCTTGGCACTTAAAGGGTTAAAGGAAACTATCAGCCAAAGGAAAATTTAATAGAAGCTTCATCACACTGAAATAAGACATTTTCTAAATATAATTATTTTAGAAACCACACAGAATTTGAAATGAATCAAGATTATCTTCACTATCTTACTCTCAGCATCTGTTTCTATTCCTTCCCTGTTTATTCAGGAGATTTTCATTGCCAGTATCCAGTATATCTTTTGGGGGTGCTACCTTTCCCAGCAGATGTATTGGAGCTAACTCATAATAACTAATTCCAGCACGAGTGAACTTTAATCCATCTTCTATGCAAAATGAGCACCCCAACGACTGTATTAAACCTGTTATTCAAAATCAGACTTCCAGCTGCTGCATGAACAGGGAATGAGGAGAGACAGATGCTGAGATGAGGATAGTTGAGAGTAATTTGATTATATCAGAAACAGGTCAGAATTTTTAAATGATTATAGTTAGAAAATGTCTAATTTCAGTGTGATGAAGATTATATTAAATTGTCATTGTCTGATTTCCTGGTTTGACCTTGGCCTGCTCTATGGGCACTTGTTTGCTGCCTGCTTCAACCACTGCCTGATGGACTTGCTCTGGTTTGCCACTTTCTCTGATCCCTTACCTTTCAAAGGACATGTTATTGTATGCCACCTGTCTTAACTACTGGGTTGGTTTCATTTAATTTTTCCATCATTAATTCACATTTGCTTTTCAATAACATGGCTTCCGCTTACCTACCTACACACCTACCTGCCAATTCCGAGGTACCTCCTAACATTTGTGCCCCACTAGTATAGTTCCAAGCACAATTATAATCCAGCTACACTAGGCACTCTGGGTGACAGATCCCCCAACACCTTCTCTATAAGTCTCTGGAAGATGGCAGGAGCCTTAGAAATACCTTGGGGAATTCCGGTAAATGATATAAGAGACACAAAAGAAATCTTCTCCTAATCCTCAGGTGCCATAGCAATTGGATAATAACCAAAGCCATTAGTAAGTCCTTTACAGTGAACCACTAAGTGCTTCTCAGGTCTGATGACATGACATGTGGTCCAGTATCAAATAGGGCTTGTACTGCATGCCCATCTAATAGAATATCCACCACTACTTAGGGTCCACCAAGCCTCTCTGCCTGGCAAAGGACTTTACACACTTTGGAACAGCTAATCTGCCACTTACGTGATGTTTTGCACTGGTACTGGGATTTTCTTTTTTATTTAATACAGACAATATTTGGCTTACTGTATAAACCAATTTAAATTGAATCATAACAACATTCACACATGGGTAATTTGCACCGTTGTGAATAAATGAAATCTATCACTCCCTAGGTCATTTCAGAGCCTAGCCACACCAGCAAAATGCTACTATATTAATATATTTTGATGGTTTTGTAAGATACTTTTAAGCTAACATTGGGTAGCATATGATTAACCACAATGTAGTATTATAACTACTTTGCCTTGGGCATGTGCCCGGCTCAACTTTGTTGTTTTAGACCCCAATATCTTTATTTGTCGTAGTAGTAATGAAAAAGTCATAAAATGTAAGCCACTCGGTGCAATGCTTCTTTCTCATACTCTGTGATTCTAGCAGAAATTTCATTTAGTCTCTCTCCCTCCACAATTATATTAGCAGCCCTGGAGCCACTCTTTAATGAACAGCTCACTTGGCTGCCACAGTCTCACTGACTTCTTGGAATATTTACTGCATCTTAACCCCATAGGACCATGAACCTTTTAGTGTCAGAAGAACTTGTACAATCATTCACTTTTAGCACTGAATGAGTTAAGAATTTACTAAATACTATTAGGGCTTTTCTAAACAATTTGGTGCCCAGCATGCTTTGCTATGTGGCAAGTAGAGACCCCAGAATGTCTACATAGCAATGGCACACTGATGAATGGGTGAATACTTCTTGTTTTCCAAAGTAATGGACTACAAATCAAAGCTAAATTTGAAAGAATGCATAACATACCTGGGACCACTTGTTCCCCCTATCTGCTTAGAGGCAATTGAGCAAGAAGAGTAAGAGCCACTCTCCCTTCCCTTACCTGGAAGTGCACAATTTATGACAGTCTGAGACTCTGCTACCCAGTTCATTTTCAGCCATGTAAATGTAATGAACTATAACCCCCAATACTGCCAGCAGAGGCAGCTGGATAATGTTATGTACATCTAATGCTTCCTTCCTCTATCAGAGATATAATACAGACAATTACATATTCTGTTAAATTGATTTATAAAACTTTATGAATTGTTTACAAAAGTAACAAACAATAATACATTTAGTTTTATGGCACTTGTGGTGCCATTTATTCTACAAAGCAAGAAGAAATAGTTGCCTCATGAGCCCCTTTACTACAGACATCAAAAAGCCTTCCCTGGAAAACTTAAGACCCAAATACAATTTTTTTTAACGAAAATGTATCTCTGTCAGTATAGAAAGCCCAAGCTTTCTGCACTAATAAGCCAGCCCCTTGGTGGTCAATTTATTAGCATACCAGCCCTCCCAAGTGCCTCAGTTGGCAGCAGACCCTCAAGTACCACAGGGCACATGTAAAGATTCTTCACCTGCCTATTTAGCTGAAACACGCTAGCAGGGATACCTCACGCAAATGTGTATTGTTGAGCTAGAAGCCACATGTTACAAGTGACAGGAGGCATAAGTAGGGGTCATCGGTATTTATCCATCATCTGAAATGTTCTTTGTTGGCAGAGTTGCATCTGGGCAGGTTTATATATCATTATATGTCATTTTCACATTGAGGCCTGCATAGGAGTCATATATGGCAGGGTCAGAGATGTCAGGGCTCTAGTAATAGGCCCCACAAAGAAATGAAGCTAACAAGCTAGTTAGACTGGAGGACCCACTGGGGCATCTCCTGGTATCCTAGTGAGCTAGTGTAACAATTCTGTTTTTGAGTTTACTTAAGCGCACACACCATGGTCAACTGTAACGTAAGGTAGATATGATGTTCATGGAATGCCAAAGAAGATACCACACAATATCTATCTGGATTCGAAATAGTGTAAATACTTGAATGGACTTATCAGTAAAGCTATTACCTACTGGATCCATCCAAATATAGTTTTAAATCATAGTTTTAAATCATGCATTATTGGGGCTCAAGTACTAATAAGGCACCAATTAGCTCCCAGTGCAGGAACCCATACCAGCCAATCAGATATTTGCCTTCTTTACTGCCACTATGCATAGGCAGAACATAGCTAACACTTAACTGGTTCCCAAACATTATCGCATGCAAGTAAATTTGCACCCATGTTAGCAGATGAGCCATAATGTGTTTCTCTTCCCCATTACTGGTATTATATTTACCATACCTGATGATAGAGTGAATCTCACATGACAGAAGTATGTATGCAATAAGTATTCTGGCATTAGCAGATCTTAGTGTGCAGTCTCAAGAGTGCCACTCTGTATAATATACATATATGTTTTGCTGTAAGCTGAACATATCAGGACTCTTTACCCTTTTCATATCGACAGCCATCATAGTTGTCCTATCCATTACCAAGCCTTTTTCCATTTCTAGCATGCATCTTTCATTTAGCTAGGAGTGATGCGCACATTGATTTTATTGCAAGTCAGGGAAAAAATCTTGGTCCCTCTGCTATTAAAAGTGTATGCATAGTGTAGTTTAATAAAGGCTGAAGTTCATATGCTTTGCTTTAATGCTTGTATTTCTCTTTTTTCTTTAAATCAGCACAAAGTTAAGCTTAATGGTGCAGCTGGGTGTATTTTCTCCATAATCTGGAGATTCCTAACTAATTTTGCTTTTCAGAACTGTGCAGCCCAATACAAATTAATTAACTACATCAAATTGTTCCTGTTTGGGTGCTTCAGACGTTGGGAGGTATGCATGTAACTGGCTTTTATCAGATCTAGCTAAATTGCCTTTATGTCACTGCACTGGGTCTCAAAAATAGTTTTGGAAAAAACTCAAATTAAAAAATCTGACAGCTAAAACATGGTGTTTTTTAAAAATTCAAGCTTGTTTTTAAAGTTCAATTGCTGAGGTTTTGCATATTGAAATTAAATAGTAGCAGTGGCATAAATATAGAGAAAGCAGACTCTGTAGGGGGCCCATGGGTTCCAGGGTATACTGCGGCGCACATAATATTGTGAGTCACAACCTTTTCCGGATAAGGGATCTTTCCATAATTTGGATCTCCATACCTTAAGTCTACTAAAAAATTATTTAAACATTAAATCAACCTAATAGGATGGTTTTAGTTAATGTATTTAGGTGTGCTCCAACCAGTGTGCCAAATGCAAAAAAAACTGCCTGTGTGCAAGAGCCCTTAAGAAAAATCACAGTCCAAAAATCAGGCCCTTGTGAAGGCAGGCCGCAATCAGAAAAATCATGGACAGCCAAGTCAGCGATTTAATTGGTTTGACTGAACAACTGAATCAAATAAAACAGTGTGACCAGGAACATTATCAATATATTATTTTGATTTCCTGTATTGTATCTTAACATATACTCTTTCCTCATTGCTAAAGTAACTATGAATTGCATCATTTAAATGATTTTCAGAATCACACTTTTTCCATCCTTGCAGCAACTTGTTCTCTGGTTTTATTTTTAGTTTCTTTACCAAGGTGATTGCAATTATTGCTGTAGAGATACTGCCTAAGGATACACATCATTTCAGCCAGACTGGATCAATAAATTATACATCCAATATGCACCCGCTAGGGGTGAGTTACAACAATAAGCACATAACCTGATATCAGTATCATTGTTTGCCACATTGTATTGGGGGGGAGGCCCACCCTATAGTTTTCATTTCTGTATATATATATTTTTTTTATTTATTATATTGCTTGATTATGCACATGGGTTCCTTCCAACATATTTCTTTCAGAACAATGCAATGATTATGTTTAACTGGCAGATTCTTATGCAAGAATGTGAGAATATAGAGAATACAACATCAGATTTGGATTAGAGCAGCACACAAAGGGCACCTACTCTGGGCTCTCAGCATTACAGAAAAAATATAACAAAAAAGCAACATTAGGCACAAGAATGCATTCCATACTGAGACAAGATACACTTGTTTAACTACATTAACACAAAAACAAAGTATTTAGATAATACTATTCAAGATCACCTAAAAAATCCAGCTAGCAGGGCTGAACTGATTGCAATTTAATTTCAATACAATCAGTGCTGCCCTGCAACATCTATGTAGACATCTAATGTTTACACCTTGCTTATGGGGTCCCTTTTCTTGACTTCAGTAAGAGGTTTCATTTCCCTTAGAACACTAAGGCTGATGCCACACGTGGCGTAGGGCTGATTTTTTCAGCAAGCGGAAAAACGCTTGCCGAAAATTCAGCCCTACGCCTGCTACTTGTGCCTACACCTGGATGAATGGAATACGCTCGGGTGCAGGCACATGTAGCCGATATACGCATGAAAACGCAAGAGAATGAAACGTTTTCAAGAAAAAACTCAGAAAAGTCCAGTTGTTTTAGACTTAATTTTTCTAGATACTGTATATCATGACCTGGATGAATGAGAATCTCCATAGGCACCCTATAACAGATACAAGAGGTGAAGAGGGCCCTGTCCAAAAGAACTTTTAATCTATAAGGATAAGGGGTTGAGACACAAAGTGTGCGAATGGGCAAAATCAGAATTAAGTAAGATAAGAGACTAAGCACAGGGTATATCTTAGGTGAAAATGACATGATTTAATAAGTGACTGGATATGAGGAGTGAAGGACAGGGCAGAATCGAGGATAACCCCAAGGCATCGGGCCTGGGGAGATGGGGTGATAGTGGAATTGTTAACTGTTATAGATGGAGGGAAGAGAACCAATTCTGTCTTAAGGTGGCCATACACGTGGCGATCTGATGATGTTTCGTACGACCATCGGTCGCACGAAACATCGTAAGATCCGCCACACACCATTCAGGGCTGAATCGGCAGGTAAGGAGGTAGAAACAATAGGATTTCTACCTCCTTCTGCCGATTCAGCTCTGAAGGGAGAATTTTGGTCAGGCGCCTTCTATGGCGCCCGATCAAAATTTTCAAACTTGTCCGATCGGCGAGTCGTCCGATATCGGCAGCTTCCTGCGATATCGGTCGACTCGCCGACATGCCATACACGCACCGATTATCGTACGAAACGAGGTTTCGTACGATAATATCGGTGCGTGTATGGCCACCTTTAGAGAAATTTAACTTAAGGTAGCATTGGAATATCCAAACAGAGATAACAGAGATAGCAGACAGGCAGGGTGAGACTCTTAAGAGCTTTTGTTTGAGATCAGGAGAGGAGAGATAGATCTGAGTATCAACAGCATAGATGTAGTATTGGAAACCATTTGAATTGATTATTTTGTCAAAGAAGGAAGTATAGAGAGATAATAATAAGGGACCCAGGATACAGCCTTGAGGAAACCCAACAGAAAGAAAAAAAGAAAGAAAGATGATGTCACAAAAAAAAATTCTGAAAAAAATACTAAAAAGCTGATGTTACCTTTGCACTATCTAATCCCATGATATGTTCCTTTATTAATATACAAAAGGCCACCCTCCTTAACATAAAAACTAATAGCAAGGGGGGATAACCATTAATATCCATAAAGCCAGCATTAACTAAACAAGAGTACATTGTCACATCCCAAGCCAGATGGTGGGCATATCATAGCCAATGCTTGCATAGTTTTTGCACATTATTATACTTGTGAGTTTTTTAGGTCACACCTTTAGAACTGTTAGAATCTTGGATCACCAAGTTTTGGCTAAAGCTTACTGTGCTTTGAAGAGTTATAGCATAAGGGACCCTTTGTACTTATTTATAGTTGAGATTTTGCTGCCCAGTAAACCTACATCTGGGTTACTCTAATGCTTACATTAATGGTTTACATCAAATTGCAATATCTGATCCATAACCAACTTGGGACAGCACCGCCATATGTGAAATCCACGCCCTTCCCTCATTAGCCTTTAAATCACACTGGACTGTAGACCCTGATAATTTGATTACATTTTAGTAAGGCTAGAGAGAGACAGAACAAAAATGTAAATATTTTGAAATTCACAAAAAAAAGACCAACGACATAATAAAAATAATTATATAATAATAAACATTATCTCAAGACTAAGTTCCATTAAAAAGCAGGTTTTATATGAGTATTAAGCAGAGAAATTGTATCATATGCTGGCCTAACATAATAATAATGAAATAAACCTTGTGTTCTTGCGTGTCTGAGAGTAAGGAAAGCTAAACTATTTGTAGACAGCAATTAACCCATTCATGGAGTTCGGAAAATACAAAAAAAAAACATTGAGAAAGATAAAAAAAACATTGAGAAAGATAAAGAGTTGCGCATAAGAGATATATATCCAAGCGCCTGTCTGTGTCACTGCGCAGCCTGTCTCATGGGTCAGTACTTAGTTTTATTCTAGGGTTAGCTACAATTGGTTTCTAGGCAATTTAACTGTACATCAAAGGCACTATTTGTGCTTTCAGCCCCAGCTAACAATTAGTTGTCTACATGAGTCATTTTAAGAAAATATATAGTTGAATTGAGCAGACAGTGTACTTGTACTTCTCAGGGATGTTAAAGTGACCTGAGAAAAAAAAATGTTAAGACAAAATGGATTTGTTGTTGCCCAGACTTTTATATAAACATTTATAACATGTATTAAATCTATGCTTTACTGTATATTCATAAAAAATACAGCTACTAGGAAAAGCATAATTCAAGCACTCATTGCAAGTTTAAAGTCAGGACAGAGAGGACACTGACCCAAAGTCTAGAAGAGTTCTTTTGGCCAGAAAACTGTATGGATTGAATGTCCAATAATAAATATTATTGATTTTACTTTTTGAGCGCTATTGACGCGCCAGAAATAACTTTGTGCCCCAATACCACTAGGCGCAACTTCTGTTTTTAAAGGGGCGGTATAGCACCATGTTTAGCATAAGTTCAATGAATAGGACTTGTTCTGAACATAGTTAGATTGCAAGCTCCACAGAGCATGGATCTTCTTCCTCTTATCTCTTTGACACTTAGCTCTACAACTTTAATGTAACTGTACTTTGTAACTGTACTTGTATTTATTTGTATTCATTTTGGTAATGAACCCTGTTTGTACTATTTATTTATTATTCTGCTGCTTAGCACTATATAAACACAAATACACACACACATACAGGTCCTTTTCAAAAAATTAGCATATTGTGATAAAGTTCATTATTTTCTGTAATGTACTGATAAACATTAGACTTTCATATATTTTAGATTCATTACACACAACTGAAGTAGTTCAAGCCTTTTCTTGTTTTAATATTGATGATTGTGGCATATAGCTCATGAAAACCCAAAATTCCTATCTCAAAAAATTAGCATATTTCATCCGCCCAATAAAAGAAAAGTGTTTTTAATACAAAAAAAGTCAACCTTCAAATAATTATGTTCAGTTATGCACTCAATACTTGGTCGGGAATCCTTTTGCAGAAATGACTGCTTCAATGTGGCGTGGCATGGAGGCAATCAGCCTGTGGCACTGCTCAGGTGTTATGGAGGCCCAGGATGCTTCAATAGCGGCCTTAAGCTCATCCAGAGTGTTGGGTCTTGTGTCTCTCAACTTCCTCTTCACAATATCCCACAGATTCTCTATGGGGTTCAGGTCAGGAGAGTTGGCAGGCCAATTGAGCACAGTAATACCATGGTCAGTAAACCATTTACCAGTGGTTTTGGCACTGTGAGCAGGTGCCAGGTCATGCTGAAAAATGAAATCTTCATCTCCATAAAGCTTTTCAGCAGATGGAAGCATGAAGTGCTCCAAAATCTCCTGATAGCTAGCTGCATTGACCCTGCCCTTGATAAAACACAGTGGACCAACACCAGCAGCTGACATGGCACCCCAGACCATCACTGACTGTGGGTACTTGACACTGGACTTCAGGCATTTTGGCATTTCCCTCTCCCCAGTCTTCCTCCAGACTCTGGCACCTTGATTTCCGAATGACATACTTTGGACCACTGAGCAACAGTCCAGTGCTACTTCTCTGTAGCCCAGGTCAGGCGCTTCTGCCGCTGTTTCTGGTTCAAAAGTGGCTTGACCTGGGGAATGCAGCACCTGTAGCCCATTTCCTGCACGCGCCTGTACACGGTGGCTCTGGATGTTTCTACTCCAGACTCAGTCCACTGCTTCCGCAGGCCCCCCAAGGTCTGGAATCGGTCCTTCTCCACAATCTTCCTCAGGGCCCAGTCACCTCTTCTCGTTGTGCAGCGTTTTCTGCCACACTTTTTCCTTCCCACAGACTTCCCACTGAGGTGCCTTGATACAGCACTCTGGGAACAGCCTATTTGTTCAGAAATTTCTTTTTGTGTCTTACCCTCTTGCTTGAGGGTGTCAATGATGGCCTTCTGGACAGCAGTCAGGTTGGCAGTCTTACCCATGATTGCGGTTTTGAGTAATGAACCAGGCTGGGAGTTTTTAAAAGCCTCAGGAATCTTTTGCAGGTTTTTAGAGTTAATTTGTTGATTCAGATGATTAGGTTAATAGCTCGTTTAGAGAACCTTTTCATGATATGCTAATTTTTTGAGATAGGAATTTTGGGTTTTCATGAGCTATATGCCACAATCATCAATATTAAAACAAGAAAAGGCTTGAACTACTTCAGTTGTGTGTAATGAATCTAAAATATATGAAAGTCTAATGTTTATCAGTACATTACAGAAAATAATGAACTTTATCACAATATGCTAATTTTTTGAAAAGGACCTGTATATATACTTTTTGCCTATTGTTTTAATCACAAAAATCTATGGTTTTTAGATAATTCTTGGGAACTGGGAAGACAGGGAAACTGAAGCTAAGTTAGACAGAAAGTTTGATAAATAGATCACCAGTATTCAACCTCCTCTCTTCTCCCTTTGTTGTGACTGTTTTGTCAGCAGAGGTCCATTATGCAGGGGATTCCTTTGTGCACTGGTAATCTAATTATGTATGTGTAAGAAGTGGTATTAGGTGTAAGTACCTTTAAAAAAAGGCAATTCATGGCGTCTAAAAAACTGCCTAAAGTTGTGCAGCCATAACTGTACATGCAGGTCCTAAAGGAACCCTTAGGACAAGACTGTCAAAATCCATTCTAGTATAGCATTTTATTAGGGATTTGGTCATTCAATATCTGACAAATTCAGACAGGATAATCTCTATATCTGGAAAGATGGCTCTGTTGTATGTCTATAGAAAGGAGGTCAATTCAAAAGCTTGTAGGTTTCATAATTATCAGAATAATGTTTAAAGTGTAACTCCACCCAAACACAACTTAAAGGAACAGTAACACCAAAAAAAGAGCTTTAAGGTAATAAAAATATAATGCACTGTTGCCCTGCACTGGTAAAACGGGTGTGTTTGCTACAGTAACACTACTATAATTTATATAATAAGCTGCTGTGTAGCCACGGGGGCAGCCATTTAAGCTGGAAAAAATGAGAAAACAGAAAAGTTCTGTAGAATACAATAGTGTTTTATCTGTTATCTGCTATGTGCCTGTGCCTTTTCTCCTTTGAATGGCTGCCTCCATGGCTACATAGCACCTTATTTATATAAATTATAGTAGACTTTCTGAAGTAAACACACAACTTTTACCAGTGCAGGGCAGCAGCACATTATATTTTAGTTACTTTTATACACTTTCATTTTTTTGGTGTTACTGGTCCTTTAAGATTTTTGAAACGAAAACATAAATTCAAACATTTTTGCAGTATACATTAATTAAAAAATATGCAGCATTTTAATAATTTTTGGAACAGTTACCTAAGCCTGCCCCCCCCCAATGCATTGTGGGTTATGTAGTTCCAGCATGCTGTCTGTAACTGTGGAGTAGTTGTTACAATTTGTAACATCAATGTTTTAGTCCCTCTTCCCCTGCCAGGAATTCAAGTGATGCAGAAAGAGAAGAACTGCTTCGCAGCTGGATTTCAGCATATTAAAATGGTATTTAGGAACATATTACAGTGATGAGTATATTAGGGGTTTCTGTGTTGTGCGGGGCTCTTTAACAAATGGTTGATTGGAAGCCGTAGTGCCTGTTTAATTTCTGTGAAATGCTGCAGAATATGCCAGTGCTATATTTATAAAGCATAATAATAATTACCCGTATTTTAATACTTGTGACCCTTCAGTTCTTGTTGAGCTACAACTTTCAGTCTCACAATCTTTAGTATTCATCTTTATTTAGTATTTATGGTTTTTTCTCGTTTTGTTTTAGGTCTTTGAACAAGTAGAGAATCTACAGAATATAAACTAATAGATTTCCTTTTTTTAAATAGAAAGAAGTACACAATAAAACATACGATAGTTTTGTGCGTCAAATATCTGGATACTTGGATTAGCTGCCTGGAAATAGAATTAAGCCTCCTGCGTGTATGAAAGGCAACCGGTTCATTCTTTATATGATTCCTATTCATTGTATCCTCACACGCTGACGCTTTTAGTGCAAATGGACCGGGAATGCAGGTTTCATAAAAAAAAACTTTTCAAACTTGTCTTGCAATGAAACAAGGTAGGCATTGCTCCTTTCAAATGTATGTGGAATTTATTAGATCTTCATGTTTATCACTGCACTAATCTGTCATCTTCAAAAGGTTCGTTGTCTAATCTGATTTAGGGAAAAAAATTCTATTCTAGTGTTTCCTTTCAATAGCACATTTCAGCACTGTGATAAAGGGTATTATGGAAACTCTTCCTCTTGCCTTACAGAAAGCATTTGTCCCCTGCTGTCACCTATAAAATGAGACATCTACATCAATCATTCACAGATGCCCTATTAGCGGAGGGATAAATGTAGCTCTTATTTTTGTACCTGCTGGTATCTTTTGATTTGGTTAAATACCTGTCTTTCTTTCACAGTTCAGTTCTAATGAAAATCCTCACAAACCATCACAATTCATTGAGCTATTACCCATTTTATTAACTTTTATGGGGGACTGTTCGCCCTGAAGTGTAAGCAGTCTACATTTTAACAGCCCTGTGGTTGGAATAATAAATGCCATTAATTGGAATACCTGATGAGGCCTCAAGGACAATATAATATGAAATATAACAAAGGACAAACCTACTAAACCTACTAACTCTTCAACATACTTCTGTAAATGGGTCCCACAGGATCCAGGTGGTGACCAAAGATTAAAGTGAATAATAAAAAATAAAACAAGAAAGAGCAAAAAAGACTACCCTAATACATCATCTATTGGGCATGAAAAAAGGCACTGTTTGGTTCCAGATAAAACTGGAGAGACTGCATTATATTTTGCCACCTTTGAACTATTGTCAATACAAATACGTTTTTTAAGGGCAATAATCACATACGTTCTGCTGTTTGTAAGGGACCTATTTATAAATATATGATGATAATAATAATAAATCATTATTATTATTATTATTAACAATAATAATAATAATAATTGTTTCAAACTGATGCTTTGCCTGTGTGTTGTCTTCTAACAGAACCCGCAGGAGAAGTAAGGCCAGGAGGCAGAGCAGAAAATGATTAAGACAAAGTCAGAAGCAAGTCAGGGTCTGAACTAGAGAGGCCAAGGTTAGACTGGCAGCAAGCTATGAAGTCCATAGATGAATCCAAGGTCAAGACAGACAGCAGGAAGGAACACAGCTAAGAGCTATAAGAAACAGATTTATAACACTATATAAAACATTTTACACCAAACATGGTGCATTATAAATTATTTATCTATAAAGCTATAATGTTCATATATGGTAGAAATGACCTGTTACAAAGAGCTAATTGTAGTATTTATTTTATGCTAGATTAATGCAGTCATGTTGCCATTATTTTGCACCACCTAAAAACCCATTCAAGTCAAATTCATGATGTAAAATGGTAAACACAGGTAGGGGACCTTTTATCCAGAATGCTAAGGACCTGAGGTTCTCCAGAGGTCCTTCTGTAATTTGGATCATCATACCAAGGGGCACATTTACTAACCCACGAACGGGTCGAAATGAGTCTGATTGCGTTTTTTTCGTAATGATCGGTATTTTGCGTTTTTTTCGTATTTTTTGCGAATTTTTCGTTACCAATACGATTTTTGCGTAAAAACGCAAGTTTTTCGTAGCCATTACGAAAGTTGCGTAAAATCTGGCTATTTTTCGTAGCGTTAAAACTTGCGCAAAAAGTTGCGCTTTTTTCGTAGCGTTAAAACTTACGCGAAACTTCGCACCTTTTACGTTTTAACGCTACGAAAAAGGCGCAACTTTTCGCGTAAGTTTTAACGCTACGAAAAAATCGGGCGATTTTACGCAACTTTCGTAATGGCTACGAAAAACTCGCGTTTTTACGCAAAAATCGTATTGGTAACGAAAAATTCGTAAAGACGCCGAAAAAATCGCAAAAAATACGAAAAAGTCGCAAAATGTTCGTTTTCAAGTCGGAACTTTTCCAATTCGGGTCGGATTCGTGGGTTAGTAAATCAGCCCCCTAGAGTCCACTAAAAATCATTTAAATGGTAAATAAACCCAATAGGATTGTTTTACCTCCAATTAGGATTAATTATATCTTAGTAAGATCAGATATGAGGTACTGTTTTATTATTACAGAGAAAATGGAATCATTTGAAAATATAGGAGATCTGGGTTTTCTGGCTAAAAGGTTTCAGGGTAACAGACTTCATACCTGTATATAAAGCAGCAACACTTAACCCCAGATTATATACAGCTTTTTTTCTAGCTAACACCTTTTTTAAAAGCCAGAATTTTACTCACTAAATTCATTACACAGCTTTATACCTACAAAGATTCTACAGTGTGTACAGAGGTGTTCAATTAGCTATGCATGTTTGTTATACTCTAACACCACCTTCTTCACCTTTTTACACAGCTTTATAAATAAGCAGGGCTGTTTCAGGCAAATCTACTGCCTAAAGTGACATAGCCCTGCTGCCAAACACCTGCCCCTTATGCTCCACCAACCATTACCTACTTCTACTGCGCTGCACTCTTCTCTATTCTAAGAGACAAACATCTTGTAAGAAAAAATAAAAAACTGATTTCTGAACGTTTATTGAAGTGCATGTATCTAACTGCTGAGGCCAGCCAGTTATTTACTACCCTGCTGAAAGTGGGAGCTATGGTCAGGTACAGGCACAGGAATTGCAGCCAAATCCACTGACTGCTGAAAAGTTGTAATCAATAAGGAAATCAAAAGCCAAGGAAAGACAGAGGGAAAACATAAAACTTGTTATATAGGCACCCTGTAGCAGAATAGTAGTGAGAAATCTCACCCTAACGGAGCTTGTAGCTAAGCTTTCACATGAAAGAAAATGCCCTTTCTCACCCTAACTGACCTTAAGGGCCACAATATGAGAACCATTGCCTTAGAGTTAATGTTAATGACTAATGATCAATAGGGAAAGAACCGTATTTTACAGTTTATGTATTCGTTAGCTCTGGAGCTAATATTATTTAGGTATGGCAAAACATCTAGCCTCGACTACATCTCCTTTTCTGTGATTTAAATTCAATAAGATTTTTATTTTCTTTGAAACTCTTCTAAGTGGCTTGTGTTTTGTTATTCTATACAAGGGTTACAATAAATAAAACAACATGTATACTTACTGTTCAGGGAGTTTGACAAATCTGTAAATGCTATCTGGGGAAAAAACTCAAAGGCAATTAGATTTTATTACAAGAACCAATTTAATTCCCCATAATTACTGTTTGAAATACACAGTAGTTACACAATAATTACAGCATTGTTGTATACATTTCAGACTTTAAAATGTTACCACATGGTTTGGGTTACACACAAGTTTGATTTTATTTAAATAATGTTGATTACTAGGCGCCTGCATTCTATGTCAAGGTCTTAACTTACATGAAGGGAAAATCAAACCTGTAACAACCCTGCTGGGGTATGGATAGGCATAGCTGCTCTACTGGCTCCCCTCCTACAACCAAATGTCGTTAGACCCTATTGGAACGATCAATAAAAGCTGCTCGTAGTGAGAGTCCCCATGCACAGCCTGTGATTTCAGCTAATTAGTATGTTTAATATTCAATTTGTCATTTATAAACACAAGAAAAAGATACTTTGTACAGATATGTAAGGGTGAAACTTAACTACAACAGGGTGAAGGCAAATGTTCATGTAGTTTCAAGGAACCGTTCAGGTCATAAGTAAATGTAAAAATCCTAAATATTTATTGACAGTTATATATTTATTACTATATTTGTTCACCCTTGAGTTAACTTTTAGTATAATGGTGAAATTAATATTCTAAGACAATTTGCAATTGGTCTTCGTTTTTTACTTGTGGTTTTATAATTATTTCACTTTATGTTCAGCAGCTTTCCAATTAGGTATGTCAACAGTTTGCTAGCAAACAATTACCTTAGCAACAAGGCAGTTGAATAAATGAAAGACTTATGAATAAGAAAGAATACAAATAGTAATAAAAAGTAACCATAATACAGCTGTAAGCTCACAGACTGCCGGGGTCAGTGACTCCTATGTGGAAGTTAGAGTTAGAAGAAGGCAAACAATTAAACAAACCTGTAAAATATAAATAATGAAGACCATCTGAAAAGTTGCTTAAAATTGGCCATTCTATAACATATTAAAAGTTAACTTGAAGGTGAACCACCCCTTAAAAACATGTGTTTCGTGTCACAGGCTATGGACATTTGCAGGAATGAGGGAATGGCACATTACCAACACAGGATCACAAGCAAGCTGCAGATCCATATAAAGAGTGGGTCGACTGCTGGTACTTGAAGAGTTACAACAGTGTGGTGTTAGTGCTACAACATTCACTTGCCCGAGCGGGATGTGCATAGTAACATCTGCTGAATGGAGCGTTGGGTGAGATGCTATAAGAGACTCCTCACTGTGGACCCCAATTGAACGCTATGGGTTAACCCAACATACTATTGCCCCAATGACAGAACCGGCTCTGATCAGAATGTGTACCTTTTGTTTGGGCCGAATAGAATTTCTCAGCGGATTGTTCATTTACACCCTGAACTGGGGCCTGTGGGGCCTAAGTACATAAAAGTATGGGCTCTCATGTCAATGGATTACTACTGGGTTAGCAATTATAAGAGGCCTACTAACTCTTGCATTGTTATGGTCTAAGTCAGTGTTATCCAACTTCTGCTGTGCCGAGGGCCGTAATTTCTCTAGCATACATGGTGGAGGGCCGCTAATGGAAAACAGTTTTGACCACTCCCCTTTTAAACCACACCCACATCAAACCACACCCATTTTATCACAATGGTGGTAGTGCAGCAAAAACCCAAATGCTTGGTCCTTACTGCAGGGATATCAACCATAATTCATATGTGAAAGAATTATATGATGTCATATTAAGACACCTTTAAATCCATATGCCTCCTCCTCCCCTGTGGGATAGCACAGCAACCCCCAGCATATAATTACACACCTCAGGAACCATTTAATGGCTATTTCCAACTGCTAACAAACTCCCAGAACAAAACCCTGCCAGGTTCACCTTCCACAGGCAGCATAGGGCAGGCAGAGTATGGCACACACAGGCAGCATAGGGCAGGCAGAGTATGGCACACAAGCAGCATAGGACAGGCAGAGTATGGCACACACAGGCAGCATAGGGCACTCTATGTGCAAAAGGGACATCACACACAACATGAGCATGATGTAACACACACCTACATGTATGCGCACGGAAAAGCATGTATTCATTTTACTCAAATACATTTAACATTTCACAGAACAATCACATGAATTTATGAATTGTCTTATTTCTTGAGCTAGACAGGGCATACAGGGAAACTAAAGCTACTTCATGTTGGTCCTTGCAACGTAGATAATTACATTACCAGTAAAAAATTACCTCACTTCTATGGCGTGACTTTTTTTTCTTAGAGATAGGCAGAAGTCCATTAACCTAGGGGGTAACCTGTGCACTGGTAATCTCATTTATTTAAATTATTTTAAAGCCTATATGCTAATGGATGTATGGATCAGGTGGTCATACAGGTTGGTGGGACAGAAGGCAGGTTACACATGCATCTTGGTGTTTGGTGGGGCACGGTTTGGGTTAAGAACAGTGTTTTGCTTCACAGATCTCAAAGAATTTGTCTCTGCAGTAGTGAATTTGCATGTAAAAAGGTGTCTCCACAAAGGATTGTTACCTAATAAGCAAGAATGGAAGTGGGAGTAATACAGTATGTACCTCTACTTATATTGCTTTATACAGTGCAGCAAACTAACCACTAGACTAAGGGGCTGATTTACTTACCCACGAACGGGTCGAAATAAGTCCGATTGCGTTTTTTTCGTAATGATCGGTATTTTGCGATTTTTTCGTATGTTTTGCGATTTTTTCGGATTCTTTACGAATTTTTCGTTACCAATACGATTTTTGCGTAAAAACGCGAGTTTTTCGTAGCCATTACGAAAGTTGCGTAAAATCTGGCGATTTTTCGTAGCGTTAAAACTTGCGCAAAAAGTTGCGCTTTTTTCGTAGCGTTAAAACTTACGCGAAACTTTGCACCTTTTAAGTTTTAACGCTACGAAAAATGCGCAACTTTTCGCGTAAGTTTTAACGCTACGAAAAATGCGCAACTTTTTACGCAACTTTCGTAATGGATACGAAAAACTCGCGTTTTTACGCAAAAATCGTATTGGTAACGAAAAATTCGTAAAGAATCCGAAAAAATCGCAAAACATACGAAAAAGTCGCAAAATGTTCGTTTTCAAGTCGGAACCTTTCCAATTCGGGTCGGATTCGTGGGTTAGTAAATCAGCCCCTAAGGGAGTATAGGCAACAGCCATTTGACTGATTCTATGCATTGCATATAAGGTTGGCCTAGCCGGTAAATTTGTAATATCCTTGTAATTGAGTTATACATACATAGCCTTAAGATGAGCCCCTGGACAACCCTCGGTCCACCCTCAACTTACCTTGTTTTCTTTCCAGATTGATCCATAACCCACCTTCTGGCTGAAGTGCCATAACCCTGCCCCTTTTATGTTAGTCTATCCCCCACTGGCTGGTAAAAGTTATTCAGAATGGTGGCAACCATAATTGCACATATAGATGTATAATTCAAGTAGGGAAACATTTTTCATTATTCTAATGATACCAAGTTTATACTGCAAGGGGGGAAGGTACAGGGGCCTACAAGGACAGGAATGTCCCATTAGCCATACTAGTGTTACTGCAGGTATAGGACCTATTATCCAGATTAGGGATCTTTCTGTAATTTGGATATTCATCAGGTCTACTAAAAAATAATTTAAATTTCATTAAACACAATGGGATTGTTTTGCCTGCATTAAGGATTGACCTCAGGGCCGGAACTAGGGGTAGGCAGAAGAGGCAGCTGCCTAGGGCGCAACGATTGGGGGGCACCAGGCAGGAGCCTCTCCTGCCTACCCCTAGTGCTACTTTGTCATTGCCTCCGCCGCTTGTCATTAGCGGCGGAGGCAATGACCGATCTAATCGCACCGCCCCCCCGCGGGGAGGTGGGCGGTGTTGGCCGACCGGGTTGCCTAGGGCGCCCGGTCGGCTTGGCCCGCCCCTGATTGACCTTAATTGGGATCATGTACAAGGTACTATTTTATTATTAGAGAGAAACTATATAGGTTTCCAGATAACGGATCCTATACCTGTAATAGTAAATATAATCTAGAATACAATTTAACACACTTTGTAAAGAATAATCCAAACAAGTGTCCCTATAAGAGACAGCCGTAAGTCTAGAAAGATAGGGTTTCCTTTGCCTGGGTGCCACAATTTAAAGTTTATTTGAAGTCACTTAAAGCCAGCAATTTTGCCGTTTCAAAATAAAATGTCAGTTCAAGCAAAGCAATAGTGTAAAATTCCTATCCAAAATTCTTTAAAGGTCACTCAGCATAGATAACAGAAAAAGGGTTCTTCTGGCTGATTTCATTCATTCCGTAACGATTTTCCTACAAGAATATTCTGCCATTTCCATTCTTTGTTGTTCACTGTATAAACGACAAATACATTTAATAGGTGTGGTAAAACATTGCACGTGAGCAGTGTAATAAATGATTCTATTCACACAAAAAGCGTTTCATCTGAAATTTTAGAAATACTTAGTAATTATGGGGTGGTGCAAACACATCCCACAGCATTAGAACCAATTACCCAGGGTTTGCATTAGTGATAGAGATTACTAGTAAATCTTTTTCTACATTTCTGAATGAAAGTGCTGCTTGGAATTAAGGATTTAGAAAACAATATATGTTTCCTTGCTGCGTATTTTAACAACATCCCTATGTTGAGCAATGTTTAGTAAAATGAAGCACTGCCACTGCCATACTGGAACCCCAAACAACAACAAAATGTTGGTGCATTCTGTGTTATATTAAACAATACGTATTGTGACCCTACAACCTGTATGATAAACTGCCATCTGAGCACACTGTTGGATATAAAGATTCATAGCTAGAATACCCATCAACTACTGGATCTGCTGTCATATAATAAAGGACCCTGATTCGCATTCCAACAACCCATCAAATAAAAATTGAATTCATGTCATTTAGTGACCATGCGTCTTATGTATATATCTATAAACTAGCTAGAGACCATGTGCCACCAGGAAGGATATTACTCTAGGCCAGTGCTCTCCACGGGAGGCATTTGGCCTGCTCCCCCCACTCAGTGTGGCCCCCCTGTCTGTCTGGCTGCTGTGATACCTTTGTGAAAGCTTTAGAAGGAATCAGTACAGAGATTGTGACCCCTGCACTGTTCACCTGTAAAGGTGACCATACATGGGGCAATTTCAGCTGCCTTTAGACCGATTTGGCAGCTAATCTGCCCATGTATGGGCACCACCGACAGGCCTTCCTGACTGACATCTGTCCTGAAATTGGCCAGATATCGATTGGGCAGGTTTGATTTTTCCATCGCATCAGGCAGCATTGGCTCATTGATTCAGTCCCCAAACAGGCAGCACCTATGTCCACCATTCTAATTCGATCGTTTGGCTCTTAGCCCGTAGGCATATGGAGAAAAAGGTCCACTCGCTTGGCGACTTCGTCAATAGGTTTCCTTGTCTTTCTCCCTACTTTGCCTGCCCTATGCTGCCTGTGGGAGGTGAACCTGGCAGGGGTTTGTTTTAGGAGTTTGGAAAATAGTTTTGAAAAAGTTGTTAGGGTAATTGTAATTGTGTGCTGGGGGTTTCTGTGCTAGGAAGAGGAGGCGGCAGCATATGCATTTAAGGGTATGTCTTAATAAACTTCTTTCACATAAATTAAGGGTGATCAGTGAACACCAACCATTTGGGTATTTGCTGCAACTTTTAGCATGTTATAGAATGGCCAACTCTAAACAACTTTTTAAGTGATCTTCATTATTTATTTTTGATAATTTTTTTATTATTTTCCAGCTTTCAAATGGGGGTCACTGACCCCTGGCAGCCAAAAAAACCATAGCTATGTGAGGCTACAATTTTATTGTTATTGTTACTTTTTTCTATTCATGTCCTCTCACTCAAATTACTCCATGGTTGCTAAGGTAATATGGACCCCAGTAACCAGTGATGCCAAAACTGGCTTCCATTATTGCCCCTCCACCATTTAGGCAAGAAAAACTCCGGCCCTCAGTACCACAGAAGTTGGATAGCGTTGCTCTACACATAGACCGAAGACTGATCCATAAATTGAAAACATGGGATCTCACTAAAGCCAGCAATATACTGTTTGTGGCCATGCCGGGATGGAAAAAAATAAAACATCTGATTGGACAATATAAATGAGCTCTATATCATTATGCACTATTTTTAAAGCAAAATTTCTATCCAGTGTTAATATCATACATTTTATGGAAATGATATATTATATATGCAACAACAAATAATTGCCCTACCTTGTTAGAAAATCTCCTTTCCACTAGGCTACAACTGCTCTTCATAAAAAAAAGCTCCCATGTTGCCAGTTCCTCCCAAACACATGCTCAGAGTGTTCCATTGGCAGACGGGGGGGGGGGGGGGGCTGGGAAATGATTGTTGTGGAAGGCAAGGGGCATGTAATAACGACATCTGTGCTTTTTTTTTCTGCTGAAACTGTCCGTTCAGTTCAGTGTGGATTTGTACTGCACTTTATGAAAAAGTTCCCTCATTCCTAGATATGACCAAAATGCTCTTCAATGCTTGTTATATTCCATATAGAATACTGTTGCTCATTGCCCTCTGTCTATACTGACCCTCTCCAATCCATCAGGCTCCTGCACTTCTACTCCCACTCCAAGTGCTGTCCCTCTCTGGCACTGGATACCTGGCACAGAATTAATATCAGAATCCTTATACTCACTTAACAACAATGGTGCACAACAATGAACACCAGTCATTAGTGTTGGATCTAACCACTCGCCAGCAATAGGCCTACATTGTAACCACACAAATGTTTCCTGATAAGATGGAAAATGCAATTGCCAACAAACTCAAATATGTAGAGCCAACCACCTTATATGATGAATACAGTCTCAAATTCTGTTTAGAGTGATTGAACAGTAACATATACTTTGCTTCCCAGAAGCCTCATAGGATCTAAGTTCCATTCACAGTGCACAACAGAACGATCCACCACTTAAGGTGAATATCTTTAAAACCGAGCATTCCCAATCTGCTTGTTTCCACCTGAGATTAACATCTATCAAAAAGAAGGCACAACCCCCTGAACAGTCAATAAATATTTTACAAAACAGACTGAAAACTCAGCATCACATTTAACTAAAGGGAACTTCATCAGTTGCCTTTAGTGATTTTTATGATTAGCATCTTACTTAACAAAATAACATCATGGGCCAAGTGTAAACCACTTATAGGGGTGTATATTAATATTGGAGACATACTTCACCAGTGATGTTGCCCATAGTAACCAAACAGATGTTTTCTATTGCTTTCTAACTTGTTGGTGACTATTCAAATCAAAATCTAATTGGCATAATGGAATAGCTAAGTTATGCACAATTCCTTGTAGTTGTGTAGATATTAACAAGCATTTTAAATGCATCCATTGCAGTGGAGTGTAATGCTTTACTTGCTCAAGGCATCTCAGTGCCAAGGGATCATAAAAGGCTTCACAACATAGATGGTTTTGTAGTTCGATTAGTATCAGGCAAAAAGAAAACAATTGGTGAAGATTTAAATGTGCATGGATATCCAGAAAATTAATAGATAAGTATAGTAGGCAGGCCAATGAAATGAAGGCCATTTAGAGATCGTGGCAGGTCAGTTGAACTCTATTAGCAGCATGTATTAGGACTGCTTTGTCAGAGGTATAAAAGCTGTGACTGAGGTTTCGTTAGATGTACTTTTACTATATAGGTTTGCTGCCCTCTACTGATTCACTAACGATATTCAATATTTGTTACTGTAGTTTTATGCATCTTCTGCTGTAAGAGGTTAGAAGCCACAGGGCCGCAACCATAAAAAGGTGCAAAGCTGTTTTTATACCAGTGATTCTAATCTAATATCCTCATATTTTACAGCTGGGGGTACATTATAACTTTTGCATCACACACGGTTTGATGAGCAGCATTAAACTACTTTCAGATAAGGAGATTTTGCCAGCAGAGAATTGCAGTGCCGCCTGTTACGGAGTACAATGGAAACCTCCTGTCACTGCTGGTATAGGTTGCTTTCAGCACAAAACACATCAGTGTGCATTTTCAGGATCAAAACCACCTGCACTTTACTAAATGGTGGGCAGAGTGGGCAATTAGTGACACGTTTCTGCTAGTGAAAAACCACCTTATCAATTAATCTAACTGAACATCTTTCATAAATGATTGTACAGCAGTTTTTTTTCCTGTTTTACTGTTCATTTAAGAGCCCAATTATCACTGAATGGAAGAGCGTATAGTGAAAGACATGGGCATGTATATATTGGGTGCATGGGGCCTTTAACACTAGAGGTATGACAGAGTGAAGGTACCCAAAGAGCAAAGGTTGCACAGTTAATGCAGAGGAATAAGGGATATGGCTCCTACAACCCTTCAAGTGCCGGGCCCTTTGATCCTAATGAGACAAGTGTTGCCAGCAAACATGTAACATGGCATAAGTCATAAAAATTAACATAACTGATTTTATTTCTGGCACTTAAAGGGTTAAAAGCTGCACAATACGAATGGTACCAATATGGATAGAGTAACTGTGAGAAATACAAATTACCTTTTAAAGAGCTAAGCCACACACACATAGTTTTCCAGATGTAGTGATGCACCTCAAAATACCAATAAATACAGTCCCTTTCCCACACAGACAAAGGTCTATGAAATGCAGTACCTTCCCTCTAGAAAGATGACATTGCTAAGCTTTATAGCTTTTTGGCCAATCAGTGCCCATGCACCATCTACTTTTAATATCCAAAGTTTTCAGCATTGATACATTATTTTTTTCATTTAAATTACTATAATCTACTAAAGGAAAGATTTCACTGTATTAAGGGATTCATAGAGCCCCCCTTTAAACATATGAATTCCTCTTTTTACCCCTCTCAGTGCAACAGACTTTAAAGCTACAGATTCTACGTCCAGTTTCTTCACGCTCTTGTCCACATCCCTTATTGGCCAAATAAGAAAACTGATAAGAGAAACACCTAGAGCCGAGCCACTACTGTATATGGATCATCAGCTGGGAAGCCATCGGCCAGTTAACTGGGAAGCAAAATATTGGTTCTTCAGCTGTTTAGGTCTTCTTCTGTTCCCAGCTGTCATCACATCCCAGCAGTTAAAATGATGCCAGTTGATATTATATGGGAACTGGCATAAACAGAGCTTCCTACTGACTGACTGTGGTTGCAGGTAGATGGGGACAGTTAGGGGTTATCTGAGTAACCAGTACTAGCTGTGATATAATGCTGCTAAGCACATGGTGTCTGCCACCAATATCAAAAAGAGAAATGCAAAAAATTTTGTTCTTTCAGCATAAAACTTAAGTTTTAATATAATAAATTTAAAATTAAAAATTATTCAGGACCAGAGTTCATATAATCTATATTCAAATTCATTAATAGTTAAAAACAAATTCATTAAATTGATAAGGTTATTGTTCTACCTACAGTGACTTTGTAAATTCATTACATTAATCAAAGCAAATTAATGATACTGAAAGCATACTCCGATATCAGGTGCACAAGTGCCAAGTTGATTACTTATAAAAGAAAAAGCATGTAAGCAAAGTCACTCTTCTAAATGAGGCTGTTCCACATGTGTTCTCATACAGAATGATTGCAGGTATCACGAGCCGCATAGGCAGATTTAACCGCTGCCATCTTGGTGTATTAAAACGGCTTCCCTATGTGTCACCAATATAAACACGCCCAACGCGTTTCGTCATGATCTCGCGTGACTTCATCAGGGGATATCATTATCATACTCAAAGTGCTGTGACAAATATATCTGGCCTGAGCCATAAGATCAAGTTGTGTATTTTTGTGCTGTCAGATGGTTACCTGAGGTGATAATCTATTATTAAAGCAAAAAAAGTGCTGCTCTTTGTGCTTCTATTTGATATTCTTTTCCAGATAGATAGATAGATAGATGATAGATAGATATGCATATGTCTCTATCAGGAACGTGTGTTGTCCTTTGGTGGGTATTATGTGTCCAGTGATGACATCACAAGGGGGTTGGGATACAGACACCACAAAGGGCACAGAGCCTCAAACCATAAGAGCGTATGCACCGCCTTTCTCCTTGGTAAAGCTGCCCAATGGTACATGATATCAATCAGAAACCTATGAGTTTCAAACTGTACTCACCATCTGCAGAAGAAGTTCTTTTGTACACTTGACTTTTTGTTCCAGAGAAGCAAACGGAACATTGCTCAAAGATAACACAAGAAGCAGTAAAATCAGAACATTAATTTCCAACATCTGAAAAGTATTGTCTTTTTTTTAGGTTTTACCTAATCTGTAAACGCAAAGCTACACACCAATTAAATGTACAAACAATCCACAAAACTTGATATTCACAAAACAATTAGGAACATGTTTTTTATTTTAAAACCATTTTATTTCATATATTTAGAAATGTGTAATTTTTAATAACTGCAAAGAAAAAAAAAATCAGCCACACGTGAAGAACTAATAACCGATTAAGAGAATGCAGTGCTGTATCTTCTATAGAGACCGTGCGTATGTGCCATAATAAATTGTCTATTAGTAAAAAAATACATTTCAGGGCACATAATACAGCATCCTTATCACAAATTGCAGCAGGGATAGTTTAAGATATTAATCAAACTACAGAAAACTGAGAATTTATGCTCAGCATTTATAAAGGTAGCAACTTTGTGCATTTTGCTTCAAAATGTTCTTGTGGTGAGTATTGTAGAAATGCTGCTTTATTGCTGCAGATGTTACAAAGTTCAAGGCTCAAAAAAGGTATGAGTACAAAGGTATCCTTAAGAAACTTTCAGTATTTTTTATACAAAAAAGTAAAGCTTAAAAAAGTTAAATTTACAAACCAAAAAAAAAAGAAAGAAACAAAAAGAAAAAAGAAACAAAACAAAAAAAATAAACAAAAAAGTGGTACGCACGTATTTTATATACAGGCATTGTAACAATTTTTTTCAAATGCATAGCAGAAAACATACAATTTCCTTCGGTCTCTCCTGACCAACAGAAGAGGATAATGTTCGTGCTTACCTCAAAAATGAGTTCACAAAATTTCATGGTTTTTTTTTTTGTTTTTTTTCAAATCTTTGTCATTATACATTACCCTAAATATGCGCAAAAAGCAAATGAACTTTGTAATAAAGAAAACTACAAGGAGAATGAAGACATTACATGAGGGTAAGGCATCCCTGCTGGTTAAATGTATAGTAAATGTGTTATTTTACAACTCTATGGAAGCACCTGAACCACAGTTGGTCAACCATTCGTTGACTAAATGGTTCTCTAAATGTAGGGAACGCATTTAAGGTCAGAGCTGAAGGTTAGAATTCTCAAGTTAATAGGAGAGTTAGTTTACCCTGTCCTCAGGCACAAATATTTTTCATTCCTGGCCAAATAGGGTTTTTCTGGGAACAAGTCTACCAACCAGTGGGTTGACTAACTTATAGCAAGACGAGCTATTAATACTCTGCCACAGTTGTAGCAGAGGCATGAGTATGAACAAGATGGCATTATTAGCAGTTTACAATTTTTTGCTGCTGAGGGCCTTACAACACTGGTTTAGCTCTGTGTCACAGATCAGGATCTCAGCACCAAATATGCGAACTCTTTATTATAAAAAAAAAAACCCAACAGGCAGTTTTAGATATCAAATTAAACTAAAAGGGCACAACCAAACATTAAATTTCAAAAGCTCTAGCAATATGCTTGAATGTTATTAGGCAACAACTGAGGTTTAGGGTTATTATTAAGGAAAACTATTGTAGTGTTTGAGCGTTGGTCCTCTGGAGACAAACTAAGCAGCTGAAAGGCATTATTTTATAAAGGACAAGGAAGATGTTTCAGTGGCACCACCTTCACATGCCCATTTGAGGCAGATATTTTGACCATGGCTTTAATATCTACTCCATAAAATGCAAGTTCAGGCAAAATGTCTAATACTATTGAGTTCATTGATATCTTATAATCAGTTAATACTCAATAGGATGTGTTAAGATAAATAATTAAGTCCAAGCTGGCTTCACATTATTTCCGTTCATTACAGTGGAGACTTAGAAGTGGTCTATCAAAACTGAGACACAGTTTGCTCCGACAAGATAGTTGGGGTCGCCAGGAAGTGACTTGTTCTGCCAGTGTTTTGGGTCACCTGTAAACACATTAAAGACAGTAAGAAAAAAGGTTTCAAGGCACGTATTAACATTTTCCATCTCATTGCACACATAATACAGTTCTTGATCGGAAGCAGATTAGCTTCCACACATGGGCAACTTCTCCCACAGAACCAAACCTTTAATTCAGTTGCGTATTATACACCATTTAAAATTCTAATGCTGACCTCTACAGGACATCAGCAAAAATACACATGGAGAGAGGAATTTTTCAAACAGATGAGGTATTATTTTAATTGCAATGGATTATAGAATATGTATAATAAAGTTGATCACCTCTCATATCACCCACATAAAGGCCCCATTAATTACTTAATTAAACAACACCAAAAGGAAAAGTAAAATCACTCGGGGTGGCAAGTTGTAAGCTCTTTTGGGCAGGGCTCTCTTCACCTCTTGTATTGGTTATTGATTGCTTTATGATTCTCTGTATGTTTAATGTATGAAACCCACTTATTGTATAGCACTGCGGAATATGTTGGCGCTTTATAAATAAATATTATTATTACCCTGGTCTGATGAGCCTCTTGCCCAAATCCAGCATGGGGTACTGTTTGAAGAGCACAACAATGCCATCTTGCACCAGACATCCCTGAGTTACCCCGATGAGCACATGTGTAGTACAGCACTTCATTGCAGATTTCTGTACTACACATGTGCCCAGCTTCAGAAGATGCAGGGAATGCCTAAAACACCAGTACAAAAATACACCTCAGACAGTTTCCTGGGCTGGTGCACTTTCAGAAGAAGAGGAGCACCAGCATGAGGTAGCAGCTTAGAGACCCCAGTGATTTTCCTTTTCCATTTATTTTCTAATTAATAATTAGATTCAGCTTTATGCTGGGGCAAAATCCAAAACAAGGGATCATGCAAACTGTTAATGTCTGTTCCCATGAGTCTGTTTAACAAATGTGCTGCTAAGTTGAAGACGTTAAAAAAAATAAAAAAATTATGCCAATTGCAAAAGAAAAACCCATATGGAGGGCGACTCAAACTGCCCAATATGTTGGCTACAATTGGCTAATAGTAAGAGACCTGTTGGGTAACTTTATGGACATGTCTAGCAGGTTGAAGGCAGTAATGGAAGAAGAAAACTGCTTTGTGATATTGTCATAACAGTGTGATGGAAACATGAACTAGGGACAACAGTGCAAGTGCACCTCAACCTTGAAGGGAATGCAATGGTTTAACACACAAGGGAAAGCTTTTCACCTACACAGGGTTATGTTCCTACTATCTACATTTGCAGTAGATATGTTATAATTCTGATTGGTCACTTATTTCATATTATTTAAAGGGGTTGATCACCTTTGGGTTAACTTTTATGATGCAGAGAGTAATATTCTAAGACAATTTGCAATTGGTTTTAATTTGTTTTATTATTTGTGTGTTTTTTTTTTTTATTACTTTGTTTAGGAACTCTCTAGTTTGGAATTTCAGCAGTTATCTGGTTGCTAGGGCTCAAATTACCTTAGCTACTAGGAAGTGGTTTGGATGAGAGACTGATATATGAATAGGATAGAACCTGAATATAAAAATAAGTAATAAACAGTAACATTTGCAATAAAATTGTAGCCTCATAGACCAATATTTTTTTTGGCTGCCAGGGACCATTAATGATTTAAAGTTTTACTTGTACAATGAATTTTGCTTTGTCTTTAACAGCCACAACGGGTGCCTACAAGTAATGGCCCTCTTAGTTAGATGCGATGTGTACACATTCCCATTACAGTTAAGAGAGCAATGCTTCTTATGCTGCTAATTTCAAGAGGACTGGAATATCATCTGTCAGATGCAGAACTAGCACTTTTACAACAGAGATCTTGCAACATGGCTTCTAGTGATAGTAAGTACAGTCAATAAAATAAATTATATTCATGTATGGAAGTTCAGACAGTGTTTATGCACCTTTTTACAAAAGCCCAATTGAATGGGCTCATGTCAAAAAGTGGGGTATATTTTCTCTTTAAGATGACAGATTTAAATTCACTGTAGTAACGACTGTAACACATAGTAACTACAACCTTGTAAAAAAAAAAGTTGTTACAGGTCTAAAATTGAGTGGAGCTCAATTATCAACACCAGGCAAACTTGCAAATGGGCAGTAACATATAGTATTCACTTTTTTCATCTCACTGCAGGTAGAACAATGAAATCAAACATTTTGTTGGTCGCCTTGGGTTACTGCACAGGTGCAAATTTGTCCAGTTTTAAAAAATGAGTTCCAGTGTCCATAATGACCTCTAGCTTACAATACTGGAACTGGTGCACCTATGTAATTATAAAAAGATATTTGTATAGCAAGATCAGCCAAGTGTGAAAAGTTTAAAGTGAATGAAAAAGAAGTCAAATAATCAGATTAAGTAACAGTACAAATTCCTCTTGTGGGTTTAGAGAATCTCAGTAGATGAGAGACAGTATCCAAACGACCCAACAGGACAGAGGGGAAAAATCGTACCCGACGAGGTGTCGGATGATTTTAGAGCAAAAGACCAACCATCAGGAGTCATAGACGCACAGTGTGGTAAGCGTAGCTCCACTGGTTTCACGAATTTTAACCCATGAGGTCCGCACATTACTAATGGACTAAGTAGCGTCTCTCCTGCAAACAAAAAGATGAAAATTAACATCTACAAAAATGCATAAAACAATAAGACATTTAAAACAAAATACAATACACAGACATTTTTCTGAAATTATATATGAAAAAGTTTAGTCTGAACTTTGTGGAAACTTGAAAGTGATGTTCAGCTTTTGCAAAGACCTACCACTTTTTCAAATACTTTTATGTAGCAGAAATAGATTCTTCTCATTTTAATAACCTATTAATTAAAAGGGGGAAGGATACTGGGGGATAGGTGCTTTATTTCTGGCCTACTTTAACTTTTGCAACCCCCATAAAACAGCCTCTTAAAGAGGAGCAAACAGCACCGAGTAACAAATAAATGTGAATAAATGCAACTTGAAGCTGATGAAAAGCAAGTTTTCCACTGAAAAGTTTGTCCTAAAATGTATTAGTACGTTTAAAGAAAAATAATTGCTAGCCTACACTGTACTTATTTTACCTGTATTCAACACCTACTCCAATTTTGAATTCAAAGTACAGGTATTTGGTATATTGAATATTCTTGGTGCTAAATCACCCTTTGCTTACCTTTCTCTTTGTCCAAGGGTGGAAGGATACTGTTATCCCTGCAGACCTTGAAATATATTTCTTGCTCAATGCCATCTGGAATTGCTCCTTGGGGTATGATGATACTGACTCCCGTTTCTATGGAACTTAACACACCTCCATTACTATTAAAGAAGCCTCTAGCTGTTGCTACAACTGTATGTGCATCATCTTCATCGTCATCTTCCAATGCAGAAGGACTGCAAACAGAAAATGTATACTAAATATACAACTTTGGTGAAAGTACTGAATGCCTTTCCAAAACTATTATAAGAATTTTATAAAAATAAGCAATATTGGTAAAATTAATACCCCACATACAATTAGTAGAAAGGTTTTACTGGTTCAGGTTAAGTTGCCTAATATGTTACTGTCTGAAGCCTAGTGAGACAGTAATATCTTGGGCATTTTTTATCATCCCCATGGCCCTTGTTTTGTGTTGTAATCCTCTTTCAAGAATCATAGCTGGATTATAAAGGGAATTCTCCATGTTTATTGACTGATATAAACACATATCATAACAAGTTATACTACACAAGGTAGAGTTCCCTTAGATTAAAACAGTCCAGCTGGAGAACCAACCCTGCATACAAATACCCGCACCATATATCTTGGCATTAATGCAGTAGGACAGGCATATATATACATCAGATTCACACCCTAAGCAATATACACGAGACAACCTTACCTGACTGGGATTGCTTTAGGCACTGGATTAACATTGTTTGGTTGATATTTAGATTTGTTCTCCGTTTGCTTGGATATGCTATCCAGTTCAGAAGAAATTGACGTATTTGATTTTAAAACAGGCTGTGGAGAATTCTGAGGTTTAGTGGGCAGCTCTGGCTTTACTTGTGCTTCATTTGGCAGGAGGTTGTGGTTAAATTTTGGGCTTTCAAACTTGCGTTCAAAGGGTCTCGCTGAATTTGTGTAAGGTTTAGGTGTAAAACGATTGTAGGATGGTGTTACTGTTTTTGGAGCCTGTTCAGTGCCATTTACAGGGCTTTTTTCAGGGAAACTCTTCTGAGGATAGAAGTTTGACTGTACAGTGTCCTCTCTGTTTGATGGTCGGAACAATGTTGGCTTGGCCTGAGTAGGTGGGGGCTCTGGCTTAGACACTGTGGAACTTGGAACCTCCACAGACACAGAGCTGGCTGTAATAGAATGCAGGAACACTTTAGATTGAAAACTTTTGCTCACACCAAATAAAGATGAACATCATACTACAAAAACAATGGAAATAAACATTGATTTTTTTTCAGATGCTTAACTTTTTAAACATTACGGTCTAAAAACAAAACACGTTATTACCTTAAGAAAAAGTGTAATCAGTTTATATAATGCCACTAACGACTGCATTTAACAAAAAACATAATTTGTAACCACCAATGACCACTTAAAATCCTAATTTCATATAACACCCTAGGCTTGATAAGAAAAATGTAACCTACATGCGCCTTATGATTATAGCAATATTACAAATGTCTATAGCGCAACTCGTGCCCAGACCTGCAATCTGTCGATTCTGGCAAATGCCAGAGGGGCTGCTGTAAGATGCCATAGACAGTCGCTATTTATTGAGCTGGTGGGGGCTATTTGGGCCTTTATGTAGCTGAAATGCCAGGGCATATTTTGAAGCCAGTACAGACCTGGCAAAACTGGTTAACGCAAGAAGACACACTAGCTGCAGAGCTTTAAATACTGGCCAAAAGCATGCATCTACAAACCTGAGCAACTGGAAAAAAAAAAACACATTTACAATTTCACAGATTAAATAACCAACATGTTGATAAAGAAAAGTAAATAATATATTATAGTGATATACTTACCTTCTAAATGCATATGTTTAGTGTGTGTTGAATGATTTACAACCACTGGTGAAGGCTGAGTATACTGGTTAGAAGAAGTAACCTGTGGAACTGGATCATAGCGTTTTTCATTAATGGGTCTGTCAAGTGGCTCCAAATCTGCAGGCTTTCCCCTGTTAAAGTTCGAGTAAACATGTCAGGACATCACACAAAACTCTAGGGTTGTAACTACTTAACTGACTTCTCAACATTTTGCTTCAAAAACTTATTAAAAGTACAGGGACAGCATGTATTACATAAAAGCTTTCAATACAAGACAGAATTGAGATGACAGAAAAGAAGCTGACAAAACATAAGGAAGATGGTTCAATGTATTGTTCATTCCAGATGCATGTAATCTCATGACTTTTCCATTAATCTCTTTACTGCTACACATCCTGCAACTGTTAAATTGCAGGATCCATCTTTATGGGCAGCAAATGAGTTAATCAGACGTCTTTCACAATTTACAAACAATAATGCATCTGGTTATTGACACTGTTTTCCCCCAAATCATACATTTATAAGAAACTAAGTGTACTTGAAATGCTAGACGTACACAAATGCCAAATAGATCTTAAATGCTTTCCAAACAAAAATCATCAGCTTTATGTGCACAGTTATAAAGATTCACAAAAATAATATCCAGACAAATATAACAGATTTTAAACATAACAATTACTAACATTTAAAAAATGTTTATAATAAAAGAGAATTGCAACAACATCATAGTAAATAAGTGCCACACACAAGTTATTGATAAATGAAATTAATTTCTGGGTGCACATAACGCTGTGACAAATCTAGGTGTAATGACATCTTTAAGACAGCCTTATGTAAGTCCAGTCTTACCACTTGATGCTCCTTTTCAAGTAGTCATAGCTAGTGTAAGAGCCAAGAAAGCTACGAAGTGGCAAACAAATGTAACAGAAGAACGAAAGAGAAGGGTCATTCTAATCTTAAGTATACCAGGTATTGTAAGATTTTATCTATAAAAGTACAATGGTTCTAAACTAAGCCAGTAGCTATGTATGAGTAAAATATTACTAATGATGGTACATTCAACGGAGATTACTGAGCTTACATCCCACAAGAGAAAGCATTATGCATTCATTTGTTTTCCACCCTAAATCTGAACACCCACCGCACATTTTCCTCTACCCTGTTACAATGCAAAAAAAGTTTTTTTTTTTTTTATTTTTGTTGAAGGATCAAATTCATGTCTGATGGCAAGATGAAGCATTTAGACACCAGTGATCCCTAGTGCAACAACATCATTAAAAGCAATTAGAAAAGAAAAAGTCTTTGAATCATTATATAAGGGCTTAACAAACTGCACAAGTGTATAATATTTTTAAAACAGTACAGTCAGATGCACACTAGTAGAGCGTGTTAGTTATACAAGGAAGGCTTCCTTACAAGATGACTGTATTTTCTCATTACAATACTTTGTATGGAAAGGTATAATTTTCTAACATTTGTCTTGGAAAATGAAGTGTCTTTGCTTATCCTTTTTTAATATACTCCCAATTTAAAGGTAGCTTATGATTTTTTGCTGTCAGGCGAGTGAGCTACACAATCCCTTGCCTTGATGGCTTATTGTGAGAATTCTCTAGCAAACCAGTTTTTATTCTGCACAAAAATAAACCGCCCAACAATCTATCGATAGTAAATTTAAGAGAAAGTGCAGTAAGAAACAGCTCTCAACTGCAAAATGAGTGATTTGACGATATATGTGTATTCTCTATTGACTGCAAAATTTCTAAACAAACACTGAAGGCCCAGGCTATTAGCTGCTTCTGTAACATGTAATATGTTATACGGTTCCTTTATGCAAAGTCCACTTTCTGTAATTGTGACATATTATGTAGATTTTCACCAAATATGAATCATTTTCTAAAATACTTTCTGCCCTCAAAAAGGTGCCAAATGCCACATAATATGCCCTCCCCAAAGAAACTAGCACTGTATATGGTCAACTAACTCAGTCTACCTTGCAGAAATAATCAAATAACTCCAAAAAGAAAAACAAACAAAACAATAGGTAATTGTCAACATTTTTCTACAAAAATTAAGAATTGTTTTTAAAATATGAAATGTTTGAGCAAACCTCACAAAGACCGAGAAAAACAGCCACAACCACCCTATGCAATATGCAGAACAAAGTTGTTTGCTTTATCTGGGGAGAAGCTTACGTGTGGCCCAGTGCATTAATCCTATTCATTCGTCACAATTTTAAATTTAAACAAATGTTCAGAGGAATACTTGATTGTCTGATAAGCACATGAGCCATCAACTGCTGATAACAAGTAGGGCTGGTCATGGCTTTATTGTGTTGTTATAACACTTAGCGGCTAATGAATTCAAGCAGATATTCTTTGCAAAACTACATAACAATTAGTTTTCTTCTCTAACTGGTAGCATTTTACCACAGGTCAACTTTAAGTATTCCATGTAAGTGCATATTAATCAATGCTAAACAGAGCAATTATGGATCAAAACTGGGACACCAACATAATGTATACAACAAAAATGAAGAAAAAAATAAAAACCGATTAAACATGGAGCTCTAACATGTTTAGTTCTCCATTTTCAACATTATTAAATATCCAGCCTTTTTCTTTAGCTTTCAAAAGTGAAAATTTACAGCGTTACACAAAATGCCAAAAACACACACAATACTGACTGAATTAATCATCCCATGGCTTGAGGAGACTGAGGTCATTGAGCAGAATCAGTTAGTTTAAATTTCATGCACTGATAATATTTTAAACTATTTTAGGAGCATGTTCACCACTGAAAAATATTCCAAATATGAATAGACTTGGCCAGGAAAACGATTTTTGCAAATGTTTTTATTTATGCATTGTCTCACATATTTATTTTTATTTTCAAGTGTTTTAAGATTTTTACCTTGCAAGCGGTGTTTCTGTCAACTTCGGCCTCTCTCACCACTTAATAGCTAGGGGGGAGCTAACTGCCATTTACGTAAGGGAAATACAGGCATAAATCATCACTACTCATGTCCCTTATTTTTAAAGCTTATTTGCATGTCTCTGATCTAAATAGCTGACATAAGAGGCAAATAATTCTGGTCTGAACTGGCCCTTACATTGCTAGATTGCAGGGCATCTGGCTAAGAGGAAGCACGGTAACCTAAATATGAAAAGCAAGATCTTTAAAACACTCGATATAAAATAATATAAAAAACAACTGCAAACATATATTTACTGGCAGATTCTGTTCATTTTCAAGGAGAAAATCCCTTTTAAACTAGCAATTATTTAAGAAACGTGCTATGTAAGGAGTACAGTTGTCACCTGGCAGTATCAAATAAAGTGTGTAGCACACTACATTTTGTAGATATTGTATATTTAATCAACTGGTCTGATCGGGAAGATCATTCATATTTAAGGTGGCCATACACGGGCAGATTTAAGCTACCGATATGGCCCCTTTTAGAACGATTCACAGTTTATCTGCCTGTGTATGGCGCCCTCGGACCAGCCTACCCTACCATTAGCTCACTGAAAATTTGTCAGATGTCAATCGGGCAGGTTTAATTTTTCCCTAGGATCAAGGACTTCATCAGCTTGGTGATGTGGTCCTTGCCCAATGGCCTATATCCCCATCATTGTGATACTTAGGTGGGCATATCAACAAAAGATACACTTGTTTGGCGAGGCAGTAAAGTATTTAGAATTTTACTAATCCCTAAAGCATACCAAAGTGTCAAAAAAGGAAAAGAAGAGATTACAATAATCAGCAGAGTAAGCATTACCTTTAAGCTATAATGAAATGTGTGAACCAAATCATTAAATGACTGCAAATAGCAGTTTTATGATGTCTTTTATGTTACTGGTTTCCAATTGCTCCTCTTTTATTTGCAATTTTTATTTTTCTTCTTGCTTTACATTATTATAGGCAGGGGTGCTAAAGGGAGTAAGCAGTTCATCAAATACCAGAGGAAAACACTTTGCTACTTCCTACACTACACCTTTTGTAAATATATACATAATTATATAGCTCTTATAACCTACTGCATGATACACTCAACTGTGCTATGCAAGTCCATCTGTACAGTTAAGCTCCACATCTGTTTATCATGGTGCAATACATTTTGTTCTTCATATTTCCTGCACCTATTATAGGACGTCAAACTCTTGCAATAAATAGTGAGGTTAAGATCAAAAAGGCAGAATTATTGACTGCATTGATATATAATACAGCATAGTAAATCAATAGTACAGTACATTTATCCTTTCCACCTCCTCCCTTTGTAAAAAAAAATGTATTATGCTGTCAAGTATCTGAAAAAAAAGTAAAGTAAAAAGAATCAAGAGGTCTGTGCAAAGAAAAAAATATTGAGCAATATATATGTATGTATGTATATATATATATATATATATATATATATATTTTTTTTTTTTTTTGTTAAAAAAACAAAAAAACAATAAATGTACACTTTGTGCTATTGATAGAAGTTTGGAACAACAAGACTGGCTCCTGGTAACCAAGTATTTGCAGTGTGCAATAAAAATACAACCCCATGTGATTGCACAAAGCTTTAAGGTTCTCACGTCTTCAACCACATATTAGGTAAGAACGGAGTCACAAAAAATAGCTTTAACACATGAAGGGTTAGTTCTTTCACTGCATAGGACCAGGATGAAGGTGCAATGAGGAGGTCACAAAGAGACAAGTGCAGCATGTCAAAACGTACTTGGAGGGGTAGCTGTTAAAGCTAAGTTGGCTTTGAGACTGCGCTGGTTTGGCAGGCTCAGGCAGGATGTTTCCAGACAGCAAGGGTGTGGGCTTTTCAAAGCTTCTTCGATCAAAGTAAGACAGCTGCTTTCGATAGTATTCTTCATCTTCATCGGGGTCATAGTGGTTGGCCCGAATTATATCTTCTGGGGGCTTCACTTGAGGCTTTTGAGGTTCAGGTACTCTAAAAATAGGGGCACAGGTGTTCTAGCAATCTTGCAAAGGCAATCTCAACCAACAATACAGCCATTTGCTTTGTATAAAGGTACCACTGAACAACAATGATTCATGTTTTAAAAAATTAAATGACGAAGGTCAAAATGCCCCCCCCCCCACCTCCGTAATAGCTAATGCTACTTAAAGGGGTTGTGCACCTTTGAGTTAACTTTTAGTATGATGCAGAGAGTGATAGTCTGATACAATTTGCAATTGATCTTCATTTTGTATTATTTCTAGTTTTTTAGTTATTTTATTTTCAGTTCAGGAGCTCTCCAGTTTGGAGTTTCAGCTGTTACTTGGTTGCTAGGGTCCAAGTTACCTTAGCAACCAGGGAGTGGTTTGAATGAGAGACTGTTATATGTAAATAGGAGAGGGCCTGAATAGAACAGAAGTTCCAAAAAGTAACAATAACAATAAAACGGTAGCCTCACAGAGCAATAGTTTCTTGGCTGCTGGGGTCAGTGACCCCCATTTAAAAACTGCAAAAAGCTGGAAGAAGGTGGCAAATAGTTTACTATAACAAATAAATAATGAAGACCAATTGAAATGTTGCTTAGAACTAGCCATTCTATAACATAATAAAAGTTAACTTAAAGGTGAACCACCCCTTTAATTAAAATATATATGTGTAAAGCACATAAGGGGTGGCAACCAAACCTCAACTCGAAAATGCTCAGATGTGTCAGTCACAGAGTTTCATATTTACTTACATTAGCAACGATGACAGGCGAACAGATAGAATTAACATTAAAACAGACATGAAATTACCACTGTTGACAACAATAAGGACAAGCCAGTGATACAGATTCCATTAAAGCTTAAAAAGCACTCACGGTGCTTAACATTAATGTGTCATGCATATATATGATGCAGAGCTCTCTACATACCTATAAGTTGCCTTGTCCTGATCATAATGTGGAACGGGGGCAGCCTTTGTAGCACTTACTTGATTAAGTATAGGTTTAGGTGCAACATCTGGGGCCTGAAAAAACATGTTTTTTTGAGGTTACACAATATCTTTTATTTCAATCCACGTTTAAGATACCATCCCACTGATTAGAATGCGTAATTGTATCAACACCAATTACATACCTTAACAAGAGTGGAATCATTTATATCCTTGTTCTTTTCACCTTGATTAGAACGTTTGTTCTCAAACATTTTCACTCTAGTAAGTACAGACTGTGGCTTCATAGCTGGATCATCGTCTTCTTCAGTTGCTGCAGGAGCAACGGAAGGAGCAGGGGCAGGCAAAGGTTTTGAGCTTGTTGAAAGGAGCTCTGGCTTACTCTGAACAGGTGGAGGTGGCATTGCCTCCATTCTAGGAGATGTATCATACTGCCCTGGTTTTGTGTTAAATACCTGGGTAGGACTATGTTCATAACCCCTTATGTGTTGATCAAAATACGGCTTTGCATCAGAAGACTTTGATGTTGGCACAGAAGGAATGGTTTGAGGTTCAGGTTTGTAACGCATATGCATATCATACTCTGCTGTTGTGGAGTCTTCATAATGTACTTGGGTTGGTTTGTAGTTTTGGGATGGGCGGGGGCGATTGTCATAAGCAACAGGAGGTGGCTCCTCCAATCGAGGCTGCTGAAAGTAATTACGTTCAAGGTTTTCATCAGAGTGCTGTCTAATATTGAAGTCCCTATTGCGTTTACTGTCAAATGGTGGTCTCTGGGGATATGACTGTTTGTCATCATAATAACCCCACTGTTCATCATATGTAGGCACGTGATCATCAAAATTTATTCGAGAATCATAATTGTGGGGAAACTGATCTACATAATCAGAAGTAGAATCATAGCAATAAGACTGGTCATATTCTCTATTCAGTGGTTTCTCTGCATATGCTGGCACGCCATCATAGTTTAAATTGGTCTCTTTTTCATGTCTTTGAATTTGATGGCCAAGCACTTGCTGCTTCATCAAATAATTTTGTCTAGGATTCTCTTCCATAGCATAGGCCTCTTTTCTATAAACCTGCAAGAACAGATTTACATTTTGTAATTGAGAATTGCACGATTTCTTTAGTGATTAAAGCTAAAGGCACAACGCAAGATGGCATAATACGTGCACGATTACCATGCTTTAAAAATCAGAAAGTTTTATTATTTTTATAAATATAGGTGTTGTTGTAAACATTAATACCTGTTATATGAGTATGTGTAATTTTTAGACACAATCTCAGGTATTTGTTCAGGATACACAAAATAACTTTTTAAGAAATCATTTAGATTGAGTATACATGCAGGATTTCTAAGCCATGCAAGAGAAAGGAAATGCTCAGGCAGTGTAGTTCCCAATGATTTAGATGCAGCATAGTGAACTGCTCCAAATATATTTATATCATCCAAGTGCTGCATAACATGTTGATACTATATAAAGGATTATATTTATTGTTACTGGGTAAGGCCAGTAACCAAGTGCAGCACTGCATTACAGGTAACTCCAGTAATCCAATGCTTAAAGGAAAAGGGTTAAAGTTAAGAAAAGTTTTAGATGCAAGTATAAATAAAAGAAGAATAAAGGTGGTGCAGCAAAGTAGTACAGATACCTTTGCTGAGTCAATTTGCACTGGTAAAGATGAAGGTTCTTGGTCTCTTAGTATAATATGAGCTGCCTCAGTGCTTGGTGATCTCAAAAGGCCACCCTGTGATTGATAAGAGCTGTAAGGGGCATGGTTGGGATCCTCCAATCGAACATTATTTAGATTTACCATGGGATTAACAGCAGCAGTTGAAGTTGTATGGTTTGTTTCAGACGACACAGAAAGGTAAGGGGCTGCAGGTAAGGCTTCTGCTTTCTGTAGAGTGTTTAAAATAATTTGTTCATTTAAAATCAATTTTAAAACAGTGTTAAAACTGAAGTGTCTACAGTGCCTACATTCAGTAGATTAAATGAATGCTAATTTCCTATTCTGAATACCTTATAAAAAAAAAAAAAAACAGGCGGTTCACCTGTAAGTTAACTCTTAATATGTTATAGAATTACTTATTCTTAGCAACTTTTCAATTAGTCTTCATTTTATTTCTTATAGTTTTTGAATTATTTGCCTTTTTCTTCTAACTCTTTCTAGCTTTCAAAAAGAGGTCACTGACTCCAGCAGCCCCAAAACAATTGCTTTGTAAGGTTTTTTACTGTTACTTATTATTTATCTTTCTATTCAATCCCTCTCCTATTCATTTTCCAGTCTTTCGTTGAAATCGCTGTCTGGTTGCTAGGGTAATTTGGACCCTAGTAACAGATACATGTTGAAACTCCAAAATGGAAACCACAGGAAATTGCAATTGCAAATAGTCTTGGAAAATCATGCTCCCTGTCATACTAAAAGTTAATTTTAAGGTAAAAAATCCCTTTAAAGAGTGACTTCTAACCTTGTTTTGACCTAAGGGGTCAGAAGTCCTGAACAAAAAGCCTGAAAACCTCTGGCTATGGGGTAATGGCACGCACAGTAATTTCAGACACAACAATTTTTGCAGCCTAAACACATGGTGTCAAGGAACTCAATTTGCTCTCCATGGCTATTGTCACATAGGGTAACAGAGGGCAGTTTTAGGTGCTTTGGGAGTTGAAGGAATACTAATTTTCTTCTGTGGGTACTAATGGTATTTGAACAACTTAACAGGTCACTAATGAAAAAACTAACCATATCTCTATAAAAGTAAGCATGGCCCTAAACAAATGGACCATAAATAAGTCTAATGAGAAGGTAAGGCTTTGACTGCACATTAAGAGGTTCTACACTATCTAGCTCCCTGTTTTTAACACCTTAGTTATTGTGGAACTAGGCAAAGTGGTAGCTGTGACAAGAATGCCTCCTGCTAAAATATGTATTTCCTCTTATATATTTTTTTCTTAGCTAATATCTTCAACAGGAAAAAACTATAATTTAGACAATTCTATTGGCTATTTATCTTACATGCAAACATGTAAAGTAGCTTACCTGTTGAGAAGGTACATTTTTATACCCAGGAGAATCTGTTCTAAGGATTGGCTGAGGTGGATATGTTGGGTATGCTGGGTTTTCTTGCATCCCTGATGTGTCTTCTCTGACTGGTTCAGAAGATCGTGTGATTGCAGATTCTGGTGGAGTCCCAGCCTCATCATTAAGTGTCTCATCCAGGTCCTGGTCAGTGTAAGCCCCTCCTTCTGTGTCTGTGTCTTCATAGTCTGATGTGTGCCTACTATCAGTGCTATACATTGAATATTCACTACCTGGTGCTGATAGGTAGGAAAGACGGTCGTCATGCAAATCAAGGTCATCATCTGTGCCACCTTCTGCCTGCACCGAATGAATGCAAGTTAGACCAAGTTAGTACTTCTAAACTAGTGTTCTGGTGACCTTGCTGGAGAGGTCAGACTTTAAAATGTAAAATTAACTTGTAAGCCTGTTTCTTTTAGGAGTATTAATATCCCACGATTATTTTGTATAAAGAATCTTAGATTGGCACTTTTTAAAAGAATTTATTCAATGATTTTCTTCTTCTTTTGTGTTTAATAACCCCAAAAAAAGAAAAAAAAAGTACAAAATATGCGTCAGTTGTACTGCACATTACATCTAAATCAAAGGCCAGCTTTAGCAGGATCAATTGCAGCTTCTTAAAGTGAATTCAAGGCACTGCATTTTAGTGAGTATGCTGAAAACACTGCCACAAACCCATGCACTGAAGTAATATTTGAAAAAAGATCTTACTTTGCCCTCTGAGACCCAAACTAGCTGGTTCTGTTGCTGCTGTGCTGCCTCTTTAAGGCCACCATACCAGCCATCATTCATGGAGTTGAGATTTATTGTAGCTGTAAAACAAGATTCATATAAGTCAAACAAATTACCGAATACATGTATTTGACTGCCACTCTAGACTAAAAATTGGTGTAATTTTTCATATCTGGCGCAACTTTATCTTATCATTTTCAATTTATGTTCCCTTGCATGACCACAGGTTCCCAAATGCTTGTTTCTGTGTCTAACACAGATAAATACATCCTGTTGTGTTTTGTGTAGCTAAGGCATTCAAGCTGTAATACCTGCAGCTACAACAAAGTATATGCGTTGATTTGCTAGATATTCAAAAGACCACAAACCTTCCTTGAAAAAAATAATGCGTACATACCCTTATAAGTCAAATACGTAAAGGCTGAGCCTTTAAAACTATTCAAATGCATAAGAAATAGTGCTGCTCTAGCAGAATTATGCACTGAAATCTATTTAAAAGAGCAAAGTTTTTTTCTAGATTTAACAAAATATAAAAAAAGCAGCTGATCAGCAGAACAATGGGAAGGTAGAGATATAGCAGCGCCCTGACACCCGTATTGCTAAAAATGGTAGATATAAGAATAACACTCAATAGTCAAAATCCAAGTCCGCTCAGCCAAGTCTACTCCAATTACAATAAGCAGGAGAAACAATAGCTTATTCGAAAGCATTTCTGCTGTGTAGTGGTGGCTCTGTCTAAAAGCTTAGAATCAGGCACAATACACTGAGATGCCTGCCTATGCACCAATATAATTTTCTGTGATATCATTTTCTCTTTAAATATGCAGTATGTTATAATTTGATACAAAAAAAATAATTCTGACAATCCAACTATTTCTACTCTAGTTTAAACTGAACTTCCTCTAAACTTACTTGTGAAAAGATGGTGATTGTTTTTGCGTAGTTTGTGTGAACGTTCATATAGTTTCCTGGCACTTTTGCGTGATTCTGGGCATAACCTCATTCTCATTGTTTTCACACCTTGTTTAGAGTCTGGGTTAAGAAACACTACTATCGGATACCATTGTGCATAATTTAAGCGGTCCACAGCATTTGGAGTCACATCTAGAAGAGCATGCTTATCCTGTAGAAAATGAAAAATAAGTAACTGAAATTTAGAACAAGTCTCTGATTTTGCTTGCACTGAAATAAATGCACCAATTTGATTTTTATGGTAGAACTACTTGTAATCAGTCACTTGAAATACAGACCATTTTGTGCAAGTGAATTATAGCTGCTATGGCTCTAACCTTTCAAAAAGAAACGGATTCCATTCTTTTATGTTCATGACTAAGAATAGTGACATAGGGACAGTACATTCCTAAATCCAGTGCAGCAACAGTTTTATGCAGAGGCCATTATGTGAACACATTTAAAAGTCCTGCTACTAAGAAAGAGAATATGATAAATTGGACATGATAAACTCCCCAGACTTATGCCTAGGACAAACAACAAAAGGACCTAAGGGCTGAAATTTATTAAGGAGAGCGTCATCTTCTCCTTAGTTATTGCCACAAGCCTTTATCTAATATGGCCACAATTTCCATGTTATTATCTGATGTTAAAAGCCAATACCAGTTTTGTGCTATGTTGTTTAAGTTAAATATCATATGTTATGCAGTACTGTGCAAAATTCTGACACCAAACAGATTATTATCTGCATGCATGAAATTATCTTATATAATTTTTCAGTACATCACTCACCCTATCAATAATCTGTTTAATAGTATGAAGGCGGATAATTCCAGAACTTCGCTGGTCAGTACCTGCATCTCTGGGTTCACTTCCTGAAGAAAAACATTAAATTAAATAACAACTTCTATAAAACGAGTTTATATTATCTATGTTTAACATAAGAAATCAGGCCTGAAGGTTCTGACTATTCATTAAATAAATATGGAGCAGGTCTCATTACTACATGTAATTTTTCACCAACAGTGAATTGGTATGCGTAAACAAGAGGCAGCTGGATGGATGCACAGATAAAAAACTACTTAAACTGTAATTGTTTCAGACATCTATAAATTAATCATCTGTGTGTGACAAACAGGAGGCATTAAAAAAGCCAGTTCCCTCCATCCATTATTCTACCTTTTAACTTTGCTCTGGTGTGTTAGTGTTCATTTTTTATAAACTTGGAAACTAAGGAATGGATTTAGAAAGCCTTTGCAATAAAAGAATAATGGGTTGAGTAATAACCACTAAAAAAATATATGGTTTATTAAATTTATAGTAATATAAACAATTAACATGAAGCTGTAAAACAGCCATGAGCATAATAATTAACTTACTTGCTACTTCATAAATATCTGGTTCTTCTCTTGCCAACTTTTCTCTTGCAACGTCAGCAATAGGGCCAAAAATAACCACAGGCCTGAGAAATCCAGCTGCAAGAAATAATTTCTGGTCAGAGGGAAAATAAAAGAAGGATGGAATAGAAACGTACAGATAAATATGGCTATTACACTATAAAATCACATACATACAAAATAAAAGTCATCAATTCAAAAGACTGGGCCTCAAAATAATTATGTGTGGAACAATAATATAAAAACAAATTATGGCTTAAGATGAAAAAAAGCCAACCTTCTCTCAAGACGACTCTCTCATAAGCAGGGAACTTTGTTTGAACAGGTTGCGCAGAAAGATCCTCTCTGCTTTTCCGTAGATTTCGCTTGGAACTACGAAGGCCACGGAATCTCCAGAAGTCTGCACGATCTCCACCAGCAGTTTTAGGAAGAGTGTACTGTACACTAGCCAGTTGCTCAGCCCTGCAAAAAATCAGCCCAACAACACATCTACTTTTGTATGATGACTAACCCAAGGCACTTGTAACACCTTTATCTCCTGTTCATCTGCATTTACACAGCATCTCCTTGGAGCTGGAGGGCACAGGTAGGCCTCTGCTATTTTAAACAGATACAGGTACTTCCAAAAGTACCTAAAAATTATTACAGCATGCAACTGCTCATTTATTGTATGGACCTGCTACACATACATTGCTCCAGAAAAGAAATATATACAATTACATTTCATTTATAGAACTTTTTTTTTTAGTCATATCAGGGCAGGGAGGGTGAGGAACTAGCAGTGCGGGGATGGTAAAGGAGGTGGGGCAGGGCAGAGAGGGAGAAACATGCAGGGCAGAGAGGGAGAAGAATGAGCAGGTTAGGGAAGGGATGGGAAAATGAGCAGAGCTGGCAGGTCCTATCTGTGGGAGTAACGCAGGCAGGGGGGAGCGCGGTCTACAGCGAAGGATTGAGTGTTATAGCGCTGCCCACCTCTGCATGCCCAGTCCTCCCTTAATGGATGTGGCTCAGTTACTGAGACAGAAGGTGATGATAAGATGTACACCAAAGACTCTGAGACCGGAAAGTTGTAAAAGGGGCAGGTCCAGCACAGTTATCAAGCTGATTCAGATGTATTTGACCCATAATATTAAAACAAACACGCTTCCTTCTTCTATTTTACATGGTTTCACTGCATTGTGAAAATGTATGCTGTATGTCCCCTTTAAAGAATCCACTTTGACCCAACACACAAGCATAACCAAACAGCTCTACTATCCATACAGTTAAAGTACACAAAAATACAAAAGAAACCTGTAAAACTGGTAACCACTTACCTATTCTTGTTGGGGATTATCCCTCTTTCCACCTCCTTGTGATTTCTACCAATTCTAATGGCCAACCATGACCCTAGTTTGCCATTGTAAAGAGTATCCACAACTCGAAAGACCTCTCCTTTGTTGAAACTTAGCCCGTATGGTGACTCTTTCTCATATTCAAAGTGAGTTCTTATATAAAATGAATCCCCAACATCTGACTCAACAATGCGGCGATACACTGGAAACACAAATATGGTACATTCTAAATTTCAGCATGAAGAGGTAATGCTTGCAAAATATACAATTGTTTAATTAATGATAAACACAAATATTTTCATATTCATGGCCAACTTATGGCAAGAAAACTTACCATCTTTCTTTTTCTGAGCAAGAATGGTAACCTCTTCTCCTTTGGGCAGATCAAGAAGGAACAGTACCGCTTCTTCCCTTATTATATTGGTGAAATCCACATTGTTAACCTAAAATTAAATTTAATATTTGCATTTAGTTTGGATTATTTAGAACTGAAGGTTGCACAAAAACAACCAATCCCACTTAGCACTTTTATTTACAAGGGTCATCAGAAATTATGGGATAATAAAGCAAAACATAGTTCACTTGGCTTAATTCAAGCTATAAGAACACTATACACCCTGTAGCTAATTGTCACATTAGGCATTTCTCTGGAAGTGGAAACAAAATTAATGCCAGCCAATTCTGCCCCATGCTATTAATGGCATCCATGCGTCACTGTGAACACAAGGAGGATTTCGGCCATTTATGCACAGCTGTATTTGGGCCAAAATGTGCCTGTTATTCAGTGGCAAATGGGTGCCATGTTTTTCCGTCTAGCAGAAAAAAAGCATAGTGTGAGATTTTATATCAAGGAGTATTGCAGCTCGCAAACACATGAATACAAACACATTTGTTTTTTAATAAAGCTTCCTGAGGGGAATATTACAGATTAAAAAAGTGAAATTAAGCACTTCCTTGTTCTTTGTCTATTTAACATTGAATAACTAAAATCCCTGCTAAATAATAGTAGGTGGAATGACACACTTAAAGGGATACGGTAATGTTTTTTATGGTATAATTTTTATTTCTAAATTACACTGTTTACATAGCAAATAATTCACTCTACCATTGAAAATGTTATTCTTGAACCAACTAATGTATTTTTTTAGTTGTGATATTGGTGTGTAGGCAGTGCATTGTGCCTGAGTCTGAGCTTTCAGAAAGAGCCAGTGCTACACATTAGAACTGCTTTCAGCTAACCTATTGTTTCTCCTACTCTCATGTAACTGGAGAAGTCACAAGCTGGACTTGTATTTTCTACCATGGAGCGCTATTCTGATATCTACTGGGAGCTGCTATCTTGCTAGCTTTCCATTGTTCTGCTGATCAGCTGCTGGGAGGGGGGTGATATCACTTCAACTTGCAGCTCAGCAGTAAAGTGTGACTGAAGTTTTTTAGAGCACGGTCACATGGTTGAGGCACTCTAAGAAATGAAGAATATGGCTAGCCCCATGTGAAATTTCAAAATTAAATATAAAAAAAATCAGTGTTTTTGAAAAACAGATTTCAACGCAGGATTCTGCTGGAGAAGATCTATTAACTGATGTGTTTTGGGGAAAAAAAACATGTTTTCCCATGACAGCATTCTTTGTTTAAAACAATCATTTATACTAATCTATTTCAAAGTTTATGACAACATGAAAATGTAAATGTAGTAGTTGGGATTTTCATGTTCCATTGAGGGTAAGTTAACCTTGTGAGTGTAAACTTCAGGAAATAGTGTGATATCCATAAGCAACATTTCTACTTTTTCCACCTGTATTTCTATTATGTACTTTTATTAATGCTCATAGCATAACAGTAGAGCTGAAAAAATCTTGCATTATAAAATTTTACTGCTACTTACTCTGAGTATCTGGTCCCCTTCCTCCAAACCTTCTTTTGCGGCAGGACTGTCGTCTAATACACCAGCAACAAAAATTCCCACATCATTACCACCAGCCAAACGAAGGCCTACACTGTCTCCTTTCCTGAACTTCACCAGTTTCATGCTTGGCCTCCAAAAAACAGAAGTAAATTTAGCATGGAACAAATAAATCTAAGCAAAGTTTATAATATCTGAACTATCTGTATAATTTTTAGAAAAGACGTACTAAAAAAATTCATACATGCTACAGCATATATTCAATACACACTGTGTAAATAACACTAAACAATAATTAAACAATCTATAAAACAAATTTATTTTCTCTCAAATGTCCCTGTGGATTATAGAATTCTTCTTTGAAAAAAATTTTTTTTAAGGTTTACATTTGGGGTAGCACTACAGTTCATTTAACTTGGAAGGGCACCTCTTGGCCCTCTTACTGTTGATAAATTAGTGCTGATTGAAATGCAAGGGAGTATGTTGAGTATTTCGATGAAAGAGGCCACTAGCTTATACAGTGGCAATTCTCCTTGGTCAGTCAGGGTGAGGACACACAGAGCTACTTAGTAGCATCTTCTTGCTAAGGTTACTTAACACCAGAAAATGCTCTGCCAAAGACAATACTGAGAATTGCCTCTCCTATTGTTATAAATAAACAATCAGCATTGTCTATTTTAGTAGCCATGACAAGCAGTTGCTACTAGTAGCTCTGTGTGTCTTCACCCTAAAGAAAGAAGGTGGCTACAAAGCACCTATTCTTAGAAGAAAGGAAGGATTCCTTAAAACAGTTTTAATAACAATTTTAAGCATTTTTAAATGTTGTTAACAGAAAGTGTGCATTACCGAAGCATGCCATCTTCATGTGTAGAATTAGGGAAAGGTCCATCAGATGGGCTGACTGGCAAATCCACATCTGGTTGTCCTGGCTGGGCATATACAGGTTTTGGCTCTGTTAAAGAAATTAAAATATAAAAAAAAATAGGCTTGCATTGCAAACATTTTATAATAATTAACCCCCCAATCCCACCATTATGGAACTCACCAGATCCTCCAAAGGGACCACTAGCAGGACCCAGACCTATTATGTGTGGAGGCATCTAAGAGCTTCTCTAAAACAAATCAGCACATTGGATAAAAACTCCTTTATACCACACACCAAAGCCTATTTGCCTGATTCAAGCTCACTACTTCACACATGGTGTACTAAGTTGGCAGAGTGGCTCTGACTTAGTACTGTATTCATTTTACAGATTATTCAGGGCTTTAGTGTATTATATGGATATACAGTCGTAGGATAGCTCTATTATCCAGAAAGCTTGGAATGACGTTTCCCGTTTATTTTTACATTTATTTTATTTTTTAACAGTTTCCTGTAGTTATAAAACAGTGCCTTCTACTTGAAGGTAGCTAACTGCATAAATCCATACGGATAGCAAAACAATCCTTTTCAATGCTTTTTTTAAAAATGTAAATGTTTTTTAGTAGATGTAAGATATGGTGCTCTAAATAGAAAAGTAAAAGATAGATTGAATTATTGTAAGTGAAAAGTTACCTAGTCTGTTAAAGGACACCCATGCAAAATTTTCAAGAATTTGGCACCCATGGTTAAACTACAGATAAACTGGTACATCATCGAGCACCCTACTTTAATTGCAAATAGTAATGAGAGATGCTTCCGGATGTACTATTACCTAGCCCATTTCATTCTATGTATAGCTATTGTATCACAGATATGATTGCACTTAAAGGAGAACTAAAACTTAACTAAAAATATGTTGGCTAGAAATGGTGTACATTATTTTTTGTGATTCTGTACCAGCGCATGGCAAACTCAGCCCTTTAGCAGGGAAGCTTAAAGTTAGAAAACATGGAATAGGATCACCACTTCACTTGAAAATTCAGGGACATATCTAACATTGAAGGGAAAAATATTAAAAAATAACCCAAGATCATAGAATGTAACATAACATAACAAAAAATCCAGAAATCAACAAATTATAGGAAGGCCATCTCCCAGAGAGTCCATTTTAAGGCAAACAATTCTAATTTTTCCACTGTAAGCTACAAGAATCCATATTGGTGGCAAAACAATCCTACTGGATTCATTAATGTTTAAATGACTTAACAGACTTAAGGTATGGTGATCCAAATTGCAGAAAGATCCTTTATCTGGAAAACCCCAGATCCCAAGTCTTCTTAGTAACAGATCCTATACATGTTCCCATTCATTTAAACAAATCTGTTTTTGGTATTTCTGAAATACGGTTTTGTTTGTTTTTGTTTTTTTTGCCAGCAAAGAGTTGGGGTTCCATTAGTGTTTTAGCCTCAGACTCTTTAACTTAATAGAATTAGAACACTCAATAGAATTAGAACACTTAATAGGAATAGAACACTAAATAGAACTTCACTGTGTTAAAGAAAAAAAATATTACCTGGAAGAGGAGGTGTTTGTTTATCTGCCTTTTCTAAAAAGGGTTCTTCTGCAGTTCTGGAAAGAGGTACACTATTGACATTCTTCACCGGAGTAGATATTGCACCAGGCTTTGAAACTCTTTCATCCTCTCGACTTCGACTACTGTGGATTGGGGGGGGGGGGGGGGGGTGGAGGAGAAAAAGAGAGGTTTGCATTACAATTCAGAACAGTATTTATTTAAAACTAGAACAAAGATGTGTAAAGGAACAGTTCTAACAAATTCTAATATCCTTGCATATTTAAGTATTCATTGATACTGGGTATGAAAGTCACTCAAATAAGCCTTCCTGCTTAAAAGTAACGAGAGGAAGTGACTTGATAGAATCTTTTTTAGGGTAATCACTAACTTCTCTTTTCTTAAAGTCCTACAGACACTAAAACATTACTCTTCAAAATATTCATGTATATTTAAAGTTCCCTATAGGTCATGTTGATTTGGTGAAAGGGCTGCTTTTGTAAGTAATTGTTGACGTTCGTGACCTGACTGTTTTGCCAACCTGACTGTCCCCTCTTAACCTGTCAGATATAGCTTCTAATGCTAAAAGATTACTGCTGCACAAATATAGGAGCCCCCTCAAAGAGGAACATAGGCTATCAAATAGGTAATGTAAAAGCATCTGGCAAATTAATTTAAGGCAAATTTATAATTACTATGCAAAGGCAATGTTTTGATAGATGTCAATATCTCTATCTGTTTCTGCCCAGACATGGCAGCCTTCCCTTAGTATGAGTGACTAATTCACTATGTCCTATTGGAGAAAATCAGAGCTTGTTGGGGTTATTGCACTCATTTTAATGTCATCTGTATACTAATGATATCCAAATATATCTATCAACTACTTCATTATCATGTATCATCCCCTTCTCTACAAGGACAAATCCGTGGCATCTCAAATTAAAGCTTTCTTCCACAAGCAACAGCTAAGATACTCATGCATGCTCTCATCCTATCCAGACAAAATCCTATTCATTGGACTTATGTTGAACAAGGACTTATACTACCCCTTTAAGGCTGGCAGCTTATTTTAGCTTAGCCACATTTCCTGTTTGCAGCTGAGTTAGGGAATTGCCAGATCTTGTGGCAAAAATTAGTTTTTAAATATACATTTTACACTTGGGTTCCATTAAAAACAGTTGTAAAAATCACACACAGGCGCTTTTTTTTTTTTTTTTTTTTAATTCTTCATTATTCTCTAAAGTGTATTATAGCAATAACAGGATGGGGACATCTGCCAATCACCTGTCTTTTAACTACAGTTGTCATGGCTACGGATGTCTCTGCATCTAAATGTTTGTACTGCTGTGATCCTGGAAGGACAACATGTAACCTTGTTATCCATTATTAACAATAATTACAGGAAATATGGTCCCAAAAAGATAAGAAATTTCTCGTCAATCAACGGGAGTATACAATACGCCTGTGCCAAGAGATAAAGCTGGCAAGTTTTTAAACATGGGTGGAACAGCTTTGTTTTGTCATCCTGCAATGGTAAATATAGGAGAAATAAACACTGTTAATGGATCACTGCAGTTAACAGAGAACCCCATTTAGGGTAATGTCCCACAGAGATATCAGTCGCTCTGAGGTCGTGTGAAGTTGTCTGCAGAAGTGATTCCCTTTACTGTTGGTGGAAAGGCATTTCGGAAAGATTATTTGCCTGCGATAGCAGAGATTTACCATGGGCGACTAATTTCTTCATGGGACATTACCCTTAAGCTAGCTGTACACGCAATGAGATAATTGCATGAAACTACGTTTTGTACAATTTTTGGACCATGTGTGGGTTTCGAATTATCAGCCTGTTAATTTTCGTACCATTGTGATTGGTCGTTTAGACCAGACCGGATCTGACAGGTTAGAAAATTGGGTTGGGTGATAACAAAATCTGTGCATGTATTATGTATTGGGGACCTACAATGCATTCCCAGAAGTCACTTTTGTATGATTAGTGTCTGCCATCTACCGTATATACTCGAGTATAAGCCGAGCTTTTCAGAACGAAAAATGTGCTTTATACTCGAGTGTATATGGCTGACACACCGCTCCCCATACTTCTCACAGTACGGCTCCGTCTTCTCTCTCAGCTTGCAGGTGTGACGGAGGATGCAGCGGGGGGAGGGGGGCCGGGTCAATTCACAGGGGGGGGGGGCAGCTAGCCGCTCAGCAAAGAGAGGACACAAGATAGAATATGGAAAGAATCATACGTGAATAGTTTTCATAGAGTCATCCGTGAACTGAACGCCACTGAACTGAATTATACGAATCATCCGTGAACTGAACGCCACTAACGCACAAATCATCCCAGTACCGCCATGAAGCCTGTCTGTTATAGTGAACATAATCATCCCAGCGCACGTTCGGCGCGCTCTGACTGTGCGCAAATCATCCCAGTACCGCCCTGACATTGCTGACATTCGCACACGGGAGATGGGGGGGGTGCGCGAATGTCAGAGCGGTACTGGGATGATTCGCGCACAGTCAGAGTGTGCCAAATGTGCGCTGGGATGATTATGTTCACTATAACAGACAGGCTTCATGGCGGTACTGGGATGATTCACGTGTTAGTGGCGTCCAGTTCACGGATGATTCGTATGATTCAGTTCAGTGGTGTTCAGTTCACGGATGACTTTATGAAAACTATTCACGTATGATTCTTTCCATATTCTTTCTTGTGTCTTCTCTTTGCTGAGCGGCTAGCTGCATTCGTGCGCCCCCCCCCTCCCCCTGCGTCCTCTGTCACACCTGCCAGCTGAGAGAGAAGACGCAGCGGGGAGCGGTATGTCAGCAGTGTCAGCCTGTGTTGCTATTAATTCTACCATTAGAATAAGAAGTCTGCTAACACTTCTAATTGCCACTTTACCCGTTAAAGAATGCAGCCCTAAAAACATATCAATGTGTAGCACACTTCATCCCATGTCAGTTTGTAGTATTAGCCAATGGTGCTTAATATCACAAGTGGGATTGCACAGGCCGGAGATATGGGAAGTTTATGCCGACCATTGTTGCATATCACTTTTAACTGAACTACTACTGGGAGCAGTATGAGGAGCAGTACGGGGAGCTGAGAGAAAGGATGTAGAGACGGACGGCAGACCGAAGGGAGGCCAAACTGGCATTCATTGTGTTATGGCATCAGTGGCTGTGCCCATAACATCCTTTGTAAGCATAAATGGTTTTATGATGCACACTTCATCCCATGGCACAACAGTCATTTGGATATTCAATTAACAACCTCAGCCATTAAGGGATTCCTGGAAACTGCAATTTACCACAGCACAACAATTTCAAGTTTGATCAATATATATTTATGTTCTCTCCCAGCAGTGCAGTGTAGTAAGACATTTATTTGTAAATGACATAATGAAAAAAGACAAACCTTTCCCACCCTAGGCTTATACTCGAGTCAATAAGTTTTTCCAGTTTTCTTAGGTAAAATTAGGTACCTCAGCTTATATTCGGATCGGCTTATACTCGCGTATATACGGTATTTCATGTTCACCACATCCTCCGATATGTAATTTTTAGGGCTTTATGCTACAGTTTTTCAGTGAGTGTCTGGGTGCCAAAACGAGCACATCTTCTCTTGATATGCCCACCTAAGGTTGGCAATATCGGACCAATCAAATTGAAATGGTGGGTATAGGGGGCCGTTGGACTGACGACGGCATCAAGGAGCCGATGTAGGACCCAATGCAAAATTAATCCTGCCTGACACCTGTTCAATTTTTAGCCAGATATCAATTGGGGAGGCCTGTCGGGGGTTCTCCATACACAAGCAGATAAAATGCCAAATCGGCTCACAGGACTCAAAGCGGCAGATTAAATCTACCCATATATGGCCACCTTAATCCAGGAAAAGAGTAGTATAGCTGCCATCTTTATACTGTTTACATCTATAGTATTGAATCCGCAGTAATCCAACTCCATCAGCCTTGTGGTCGCATCATTGGTCGGTATAATCTATCCCTAGCTCTGATGTACAAATACAGATAGTTATTTCCCAGTTTGTATATTTATGCAAGTTTAGCAATTTATTATATGCCATCACCTCATGGCACTATTATATTGTATAAGTAACTGTCCAGGCATCTAGGCCTCACTCTTTCGTAGATGCCGCTCATATTTATGTATTTATGCTATTATCAATCACAGTGTTTAAAAAATTTACCGGCAAAATGTACCAACTGACTTCTAATAAGTTTAAATTGTAATTTAAACTTTTGTAACACATTTACAGTTTACAGTCATTATACATCATTCCTTTCACTCGCTGCCCCAGTAGAGCTTACAATCTAAGGTTCCTATCACATACACACACCAGAGCTGTGGAGTCAGAAGCAATCTTGGGTACCTAGTGCCGGCAAAAATGTACACACTGACTCCTAATCAGTTTAAATTGTAATTAAAAAAAATACAATATGTTACAATGTCCTTTTTCACAGAAAGTACTTGTCTGCTATAATAATAAAGCCAAGCTTGTAGTTGTTTCACTGGTGTGAAGTCCAGCTGAGCTTTTATAACCTTGTTTTAATTTTTTGTCTTTCATATAAAAATTTTAGGTTTAAGGAATGTTTGCAGTTTTTGGATGGTGAACAGAATAGTGCATCAGCTTCCTAGCCAGTAGTTCTTTGGTTTGTTCCCAAAAGCAGGCACCATCTTCAAAATTCTTTCAAATTGCTGATTGCTGAAACCGGAGCAACCAACGGAAACCCACTCAGATACAGGAAATACAATCTGCTTGCAGATAGTACCCTGGCTGGTATTAAAACTCATTGCTACAAGGCAGAGGTGCTAGCCACTGAGCCATTACATGTAATGGGCAGCGGTTTTAATTTTAGAAAGTATAAATAATATTAGAAAGAGTTTTAAAGTGATGATATATTTTTGTAAAAACCTTTCTGCAATCAGAGCATTTAAGTTTTGCTCTGGACTACTCCTGAAGTAAAATTGGAAATAAGATGTTTAGAAGGTAAGATGTTTAGAAGGTTAATTTTGCTGGTATTTACTGCAAATTACATGTCTACTTGCAAATCCATTATTTAACGTTAACCAAAAGCATTATTACCTGCTGTTGCTGTGCTGTTGTGGAGAATGTCTGGAATGGTCTGAAGGCTCTGACCTCTGGTCCGGTGACCGTGAACGGCTACGGCGAGGTTTATCATGTGAACGGTTGGAATGATCTGATGTTAGCGACTGAATTTCTGAAATGTCTGTTAAATAAATGATTACAGTTAAAAAGTTGAATAAAAATTTTCAAAGTATGCAAAAGTTGGTAAAAACTTATATATGCTCACCTATTTTGCAATTTTTTTTATTGGGCTTTAAAAGCTAATTCAGGAGTATCCCCTGTATCTTCTCAGTCTAGTGATTGGGGTAACGTTCTCAAGCCCAGCTGTGTTTTGACAGCTGCTACAGGCCAATGTCTTTAAATGAGAAAAGGGCTTACTCACTGGAACTGCGGTTAAGAACTCAATTTGCTTGAGGTGTGTTTAAGGCCCTGTTTTGCTACCCCCTGGGTAAATGTGCTCAGCGGGGAGCACTGTCATATATACATTCATTTGCACAAACCTATGGTTCCATTTCAAAGAAAGCAATGCATTACCTGAATATATAAATGATAATGCACAGAAGATTCCAGCAGATTAGCCAGTTACAGGTACTTATCACCTGTAACTTCCATGGTTTTGCTTTTGAACTTACCATCTCTTTCTGAAGCATTTGCAGAATGGAGACTGTCATCTAGATCTGGGACATTAAGTAGAGTTGCTCGTTCATCTCTTTGAACTACCATTTTTAATTTGCCCTTCGACCTTTCTATTAATGTTTTTGCATCAGCCAAAGACATGTTTTCTGTGACTGTGCCATTAATCTGAAAGAGAACAATGAGGGGATTGTGAAGTACATTATTTCTAAATGACAGAGTAATATATTCCCAGGAAACTGAACACAGTGAAAGGAGGTACCAGTTGCAATACAAAGTGTTTGGAAGCAGCCATGCAAGCCATTACTTTGTCCCTGCTGTAAAACTAGCACCGTAATATAATTAAACAGCCACTAAAGCTGTTTACACAGCAGATAAAACATAAGCTCTGTAACATACAGCTGTTTAGGGTAAGGTCCCATGGAGTGGTTCAGTCGCCCGCAATAGATCTCTGCTATCACTGACTACTAACTGCTCCGAAACAGCTTTCCACTGGAAACAATGGGAGTCACTGGAGGAAAGCCCTTCTAATCGCTTCCATAATCTGAAGTTGTGCAACCAGCAGCAGGAGAAAACCAAAGTGATGAGAAAACCAAAACGATGCAAAGCCAAATGTTGTTCATGTTTTTCAACAAAAGCATACTTTAAATGTAAAATGTTATATTTCCACTTTTTGTTGTTAATCAACCTTTAAAAAGTATTAGCTTTGAGACTGACCCAGCAAGGATTTAGGTTTATTTGCACTTTCAAAACATGCCAGCAGATGCAGTGTCCTCAATTTGTGTCCTTATGTGCTCCAGACTGAGGGTGCCAATGCCAAATATGGGGTGCAATTTTCCATTCAAGAGCGATACCTTTAGTTTAACATGTATCTCATATTATAGGTGATAAATCATATATGTTCATGTAACCCAAAGAGAGGTCACAGACTGCATACAGGTTATACAGCCACCATCTGCTACCATTTCTAATCTACCATCTGTGGGTAGATTTTGCTGTAATGAATTATGCAATCATCCTACCTTAAGCACAACATCCCCTTCTTGAATATTTCCATCTCTTGCCGCAAGACTGTCTTGGGAAATTTCTTTTACAAATATGTGGCTAGCCAACCTTAAACCATATTCTGCAGAATAAAATAATAAAATAAATGAAAGTCCACATCCACACTTGTATTATCACACTACTAAAGATTCTTTAGAATGTATGCGCTGCTAATAAATATTGGTATACAGTACCAATGAAATCAAACACATTTGGCACTTTTTTAAAGGATGCAGTTAAATGAGAACTAAATGAACAGTGTACCTTATCAAGGGCATACTGTGCCAGTCCAGAGATAATGCAGACCAGTTGTGACAAGACAAGTTGTGACCCTTCCTATCTCCAACACTGCCAAAACCTTTCTCTGTGGCCAGTGTCCTTGCACTGTTAGTGACTCTGGGTTATTTACTTAGAAGCACTGCAACATATCTGACAGAGTGGAAAGGGAGGTAGTTACATCACATAACCCAAATATGTAAATCATCAAATACTGTGGGTCAGTGTTGTTATCTGATGGTGCCTGCGTAATCATGCAATGCACAGTGAAGCAAATTCTTAATTAACACTGGAACTTGTTGATTCTAGAAATGATTTTGAAGGGAAAAGTTCATATAAAATATGTATGCTGTATCAGCAGTTATCTCATTGATGCATGAAAACTAATACAACATGTATCTGAACTGATTACTATTTAACCACTCAGGATCTGGAATTCAACTAGCAGGGAAATTTTCTCCTGTTTGATCCTAGTTGCAGCCAAAATTAGTATAGGCTTAACCACTGAACAACAGTTATTGAAGACATGTTAATTTACTCAAAGTAATTTAACATTAAACGTGTAACCTCCATATTTGGTTAAGTATATGTTCAGTAAATCTTCCTAGTCAGTAATCAACCTAGAGCCACTGAGCATGTGCAAGGTGAATAGGAATATAACATGTATATAATTGAATGCATAATTAAACAATACATATCAGGCACATTAGCCTTTGCTTAATGCACTACAGTTTGTTTACCTGTGTAGAAAATGCAACTTTTGTCATTCAATACAGTATCCAATAATCAGTGGTTCTCAAACTGTTGCCATACCCTAACTGACCTTCATGCCGAGCCTTTCCCACAACTGCTCCAGGTCTGTGGCCTAAAGCAGTGGCAAGGGGGCTTGGTCTGAAAGCCATTTAGAGATAATGCCTTATTATTAAAGGAACAGTAACATCAAAAAAATTAAAGTGTTTTAAAGTAATTAAAATATAATGTGCTGTTGCTCTGCAAAAAAATGGTGTTTTTGCGACAGAAAAGCTACTACATAAATAAGCTGCTGTGTAGCCATGGGGGCAGCCATTCAAGCTGGAAAAAAGGAGAAAAGGCACAGGTTACATAGCAGATAACTAGTAGATAAGCCCCATATAATGGGGGTTTGTCTGTTATCTGCTAAGTAACCTGTGCCTTTTCTCCTTTGAATGGCTGCCCCCATGGCTACACAGCAGCTTACTTATATAAACTATAGTAGTCTTTCTGAGGCAAACATCCCAGTTGTACCAGTGCAGGGCAACAGTACATTATATTGTTATTACTTTTATACACTTTAATTTTTTGGTGTTACTGTTCCTTTAAGATACACCTGAAAAAATTTTTAGGGTCAATTAGGGCTAGATTTGCAATGAAAACTTATTTGCTGTCCTTGCCTTTTCCTATTTCTATACGCGTTACCTTCATTTTTTCTAGATTTCACCAAGGTCACTTTGGTAGGTTTAGCAGGTTGACTGGAAGAAACAGATCTTCTGTCTGATCTTGGTGATAAACTTCTTTCTCTGCTTGCACTTCTGTCCCTCACCCAACTTTTTTCACTTCTCCTGCTGGCACCAGGACCACTGTGGGCACTTCTCTGGTCAGGCACATCCTCCTCATAACTGTCCTCTTCATTCTCAGACACTGGGTCTGGGTCAGAACGAACTACTGGAAGTTGCACTTTTTTCTTCCGCCGGATAGTCTATATTGAGTTGATCACAGAAGGGCATTATACAGGGCAGAAAATAAAACACACAATAAATTCTGGCCCAACTGCAAACATGTTAAAGAATGTAACAGGGAAACAATATTTCAGACCTTACTATAAGCCAATCATACTTCTTTTTTATTTTAGGGGTAGGAGGATGAGGTACATGCCAAGGGTGCCACGGGGGGGGGGGGTCACTAGACAGATACCTCAACAACCGCTAGTTCCAAGATAGCAGCAATGTGCTGCTATGAGAATGCAAACACTCAAAATGAATAATCTCAAGAAACTACATACAAAGACATTTAAAGGTGAATTGAGTATTTTCCACTTTCTTTGGCAAGCAGTTGTCTAGCACGGCATAAAAACCATCTATATATATTAATATACATACACACACACACATTAAATATACATCATCAACTCATTTGGTAAGATTGCCAAATACCTATTAGTGTTAAATTATATTTTATGGCCATACACTAACATATAACTCAGCTCAGTAGTATTACAGAAATAGGGAAGACTTACAATTTTGGCATTTTTTCCACTTTTCCTCAACTGCTGAACAGCAAAGGCATGCTCGACATTATCCATAGAAACCCCATTGACCATTGCAACACGATCATTTTCCCTAAGAGGTATATAAAAATATAAATTATAAAATTTTACTTGATATATTGTCAAACAGAAAAATGTAAATATTCATAGCGCAGACTCTGAGACTGAAAAGGTGTACCAAGCTGGAGATACCTGCTGAATGCCAGATCCTAGCGAGAACTGCTGCACATGGTATCAAAAAGAATTGTAAGCGTGTGTATGTGGGAGAAGTTATGTTTATGGAGGGTGCTGAAAGGGTAACACAAAGACAAAAACTTTAATAAAAAGACATTCTGGATCTACAAAACAGAATTTAAAAATCCAGATATATTTATTACTCAACAAACATAAGGATAGCATTTCTACACAAAATGGACACCACTGTCTAAACTAGTACATGGCAGTTGTTAAATTGCCCTGATGCTTACAGGTGAGCCTTGGTGAAAATGCCTTGGGTGCCATAAACAGTGGGATGGAACATGCAATATGTTTAGTAGGCTGGTATATAAGCAGATACTGCACTATCAAATATGTTGAAAATATGTGCACTTTTTTCTTATACCTGTCAAATGTACCCTATTCCTTAAAATAACTAAATTCTGCACTCATCTCCTAAACTGCACCACGTTGAGGCCCACAACTGCACTTATTTATGTACCACTTCGTAAATACTTTCTTTAGTGTGGCAGTTAATTGAAACTAAGCTGCATATGGCAAAAGATTGTACAAAATTTTAGGTTCCCACAGGTATTGTTGCATGTAAAGGACAAGGTTTGAGCAACAGTTACACAGTGGCGATGCAACACAGGTGAAATTGCAACAGTTGTTTTTTCTAAATAGCTTGTACGTGAGCAAAATATTTCTCACAGACGTATTGCCTAGATGACAGTAACCCCAAAACATATATATTTATTGTACACAGAAAAATAAATACTGCATTCTACTGATAACCAAGTTAATTGCTTGCTTGTTATATAATATTCTCTTCAAAGGCTAGAAATATAACAAAATTGTTTTAAAGTATCTAATGATGGGGCAAAATTCTTTCAGCTTCAGCAAATGTGTTAATGTTACATTGATACATTTTCAGCTGGTAGTGCTAATGTATTTAAAATAAAACAAAGTGTAAATTGGAAGTGTATATACTTCACAGTAACACCTATGTTATTATTATTTCTTTTAATCTTCTTACAAGGTTGCAAAGCTTTTGATTCAGTCAAAAGTAAAAAACAAAGGAACTCCTGGTTTACAATTTTTTGGAAAAGGAAAAACATTTTGCTCAGACTAATGTAAAATTATGAATTATATAGATTTAACATCCTAACAAAAACACTGGCCGGTATGAATTTAAAATAATCAGCCTTTTTCTCCAGACAAAGGAAAACCATTATATTACAATATTAATGCTAAGAGCAATCTAGCCAAGCTAGACATTAACATTATGTTAATGTAAAAGCACCAAAGCACATTACTGGTAGCAAAGCACTTAGTAACAAAGTCACTCAGGGTGAAGGTATCGTTGTGCAGCATGTCAGCAAGTTCTATTTACCATTCAACTAGAAAGGATTTGGCCCACAACGGAGAAACCCAGAAGGAAAGTGGTAAGAGAACGGAGAAGTGGTATGAGGGTCTGAAATATAAGCTATAGGGCTGTTATCCATTAGATGTCACATAACAGACCTATGCATTAAGAATGAGTAAAGCCTTCTTCTTGTTAGGCCTTTTATACAATTTTAAAACAAAACCACAGCTAGAACAGCTAGATTACAGTTTAAAAAAAACAAACAAAAAACGTTTCTAGCAAAAACAAGGGTACTACCTTGTCTGTTGAGTTGCCAAAAGTTTGTACTATCTTTTATGATACTTTGGCCACTGGAGGGCACTGCATCACTAGGCTCTATATTAGATATCTATATATCCATATATATCTATATATACAGTGGATATAAAAAGTCTACACACCCCTGATAAAATGTCAGGTTCTTGTGCTGTACAAAAATGAGACAAATGATAAATCATTTCAGAACTTTTTCGCCTTTAATGTGACCTATAAACTGTACCACTCAATTGAAAAACAAACTGAAATCTTTTAGGTGGAGGGAAGAAAACCAAAAAAAAACTAAAACAATGTGGTTGCATAAGTGTGCACACCCTTAAACTAATACTTTGTTGAAGCACCTTTTGATTTTATTACAGCACTCAGTCTATCAGCATGGCACATTTTGATTTTGCAAGATTTGCCCACTCTTCTTTGCAGAAACACTCCAAATCTGTCAGATTGTGAGGGCATCTCCTCTGCACAGCCCTCTTCAGATCACCCCACAGATTTTCAATCGGATTCAGATCTGGGCTCTGGCTGGGCCATCCCAAACTTTAATCTTCTTCCGGTGAAGCCATTCCTTTGTTGATTTGGATGTATGCTTTGGGTCGTTGTCAAGCTGAAAGATGAAGTTCCTCCTCATGTTCAGCTTTCTAGCAGAAGCCTGAAGGTTTTGTGCCAATATTGACTGGTATTTGGAACTGTTCATAATTCCCTCTATCTTAACTAAGGTCCCAGTTCCAGCTGAAGAAAAACAGCCCCAAAGCATGATGCTGCCACCACCATGCAGTATTCTTTTTGCGCCAAACATATTTTTTGAAATTATGGCCAAAAAGTTCAACCTTGATTTCATCAGACCATAACACCTTTTCCCACATGCTTTTGGGAGACTTCAGATGTGTTTTTGCAAAATGTAGCCTGGCTTGGATGTTTTTCTTCTTAAGAAAAGGCTTTCCTCTTGCCACCCATAGCCTAGATATATGAAGAAAACAGGAGATTGTTGTCACATGTATCACACAACCAGTACTTGCCAAATATTCCTGCAGCTCCTTTAATGTTTCTGTAGGCCTCTTGGTAGCCTCCTTGACCAGTTTTGTTCTCGTCTTTTCATCAATTTTGGAAGGACGTCCAGTTCTTGGTTATGTCACTGTTGTGCCATATTTTCTCCACTTGATGATGACTGTCTTCGCTGTGTTCCATGGTATATCTAATGCCTCGGAAATTCTTTTGTACCCTTCCCCTGATTGATATCTTTTAACAATGAGATCCCTCTGATGCTTTGGAAGCTCTCTGTGGACCATGGCTTTTGCTGTGGGATGCGACTAAAAAAATGTCAGGAAAGACCAACTAGAGCAGCTGAACTTTATTTGGGGTTGATCAGAGGCACTTTAAATGATGGCAGGTGTATGCTGACTCCTATTTAACATGATTTTGAATGTGATTGCTTAATTCTGAAAACAGCTACATCCCCAGTTAGAAGAGCGTGTGCACACTTAAGCAACCACATTATTTTAGTTTTTTTGGTTTTCTTCCCTCCACCTAAAAGATTTCAGTTTGTTTTTCAATTGAGTGGTACAGTTTATAAGTCACATTAAAGGTGGAAAAAGTTCACATGATTTATCTTTGTCTCATTTTTGTACAGCACAGGAACCTGACATTTTACCAGGGGTGTGTAGACTTATTATATCCACTGTATATAGATAGATATAAAATATTATATATATATATATATATATATATATAATAGATATATATCTATATCTTTATCTATTATATATCTATAAGTCCTCACGACAGCACCTCACTCCAAAATGCTATTGGACAGCTACACTTGTGCACGGAATTCCAAATACAAAATAAAACAAAATAAGTTTGCTGCTACAGTTCTTACCACCTATAGCAGCCAGCAGGTAGCATCTGCTGGTCACCTATTTAAAAGCAAACATCATATTGGTTGCTATGAGTTACTGAACTTTTTATCGTTAGAAAATCTTTTTAACAGGTAGAAGCTGGTAAAAGACTTAGTGAGCAAGTGCAATTTTGTTTCTGATAATAAAGTATGAAAATACCAAAGAAAGACTTACTGAAGCAAACCTTCTGCAGGCCCTCCTTTAAGAACATCAGAGATGACAATTGATGTTTCCCCACTTTGAAAATGTGGGTTATCTCTGCCTCCAGATATTGCAATGCCAAATCCAAATCCAGGGGCCTGTAAAAATTAGGATGTGTTAAATTCAGTTTAAATTTAGGTTTAATGACATATACAATGGTTCTATGGATGCTGCAACAGAAAATATTTAATATCCCTGAGAGATTTTTCCAAAGAAATAAATCCATTCAAAAGAAGAATTGCAGAAATAACACCTACATATGCAGAACATCAATTATCATCATAATTATTTATTTAATCTAAACTCGCAATAATTATGTCTGGAACATGTGAATGTCTAAGGCTGTGTGTGACGTTGCTGAAACTACTAAAGGGATGCTGTAGCTCAAGACAAAAGAAGACATAAGTGTAGATTTGGTTAAGGAAGACTTGCTTAGGCAATACTGATATGGCTATGTGAAAAATAAATTTGACTAATTTAATCCTTAGGTCTATATTACACATGGTGTTGCATCTTACAACAAAATTCCGAAAAACTCTGCTTCCGTTATGTGTCATGGAATTTTCTGGCGCACTGCCATGACAAAACAAGGGGGACAAAATACCAAGTCTGTCATTGCCCTTACGATTTAATACAGTTTACACAGCAGGTGACTCTCTTCATTCTACAAGTGTATAGCTTTTGCCAAGGCTAATGCCACATGGGGCTGATTCTTGGCCTTCATTTCTAAAAAGGTCGGGAGACAGCCCCCTGTGGCATTAGCCTAATGGCACACAAGGTGCATTTTTAGATGCCTGATGGCATGTGGGATGCTTTTCAGCTCTAAATAGTTCAGAAAGTCAGAACACAAACACTGCCAGCACTCGGTGTTTCAAATAGAGATGGGTTATGATCTACACAGATTCATGAATGTAGCAAAGGAAAGAACTGTCAGGGACAAAGGTTGATTACACCCGGATTGCTGATCCAACCATTAGACCAAACTGGCAACAAGGCACCAAATGTAATACACATCTGATCTATCCCAAATAGATAAACTGAGTTTCACCCTGCCATAATGTATCACATACTATGTCTGAGAATGTGCACTATGCAAATGCACTACATTGTACAGGTATGGCATTGTGTTACTTCTATATGGAATAATTATATCTTAGTTGGGATTGTGTACAAGGTACTGTGCTGTTATTACAGAGAAAAAGGTAACCATTTTTAAAAATTAGAACGGTTTCCTTATAATGCAGTCTATGGGAGATGGCCTTCCTGTAATACAGAACTTTCTGGATAATGGATTCTATACCGTACCACAAATGCTAAAATAATAAATATGTTGAGTTAGTCGCAAGGTAAAAGGTTTTAACATTATTTAAGAATAATACTGGATAATACTGATAGTATTTAAATCCATTCTTTCCACAGTGAGACAGATTCTCTGGAAAGCAGAGGGACTTCACATAACATTTGGTTGAACGGTCACTACAATATGTAAATCCACCTTTGTGTATCAAAAGTCAGTTGTCCATTTTTATCTAAAGCCACCTGTAAGGAAAACATACCTTCTTTTGAATGTGTTCTACACTAGTCAAAGATTGGTACTTGCTAGGGCAACTTGTGGATCATAATAGGTTTAAAAGATGCAGCAATGCTTAGGTAGAAGCTGGAACCTAGTCATTACATAGAAAAAATAGTCTTCCTGATTTAAATGAGTATTCTGTGGGAATGCATAAACAATAATTTTTCCTTTTTTAAGCTTTATAAAGAGCAACTGAACCTTAATGACATACCTATAAAGTCTAGACAGAAAATTAAAACCTACAAGAGTTACCACAAATAAACTGCAGCACTTTTGAGTAGGTCACCTTAAAACAATTAGCATGATGTAAGCATCATATGCTTGTTATTGTAAGACTTTGTTAATTTTAGGCTTGGAGCTTCAATTGCAATCTAGTTGCTAAGGTTTAATGACCCTAACAAAAAGCAGATACAGATGAGAAAGAGGAAGTCAATATTCCTCAATAAAATGTGACATTCAAAATAGATTCTTTTTTTGGTTGTTAAGCCAGTGACACCCAGAAACAAACTATTAAAGTGGATCTTCCTAGAACAGCAAAGGGGCTTACCTCTCACCTTTCTGCCTGTCAAGTCACCCAACACTGATCTCTACTTTTTTCGCTATGTATGACTACAAGAAAGGTACTACTTTCAGCATTAAGGTAATGGCACATTAGAAGATTTTTATCACAGGGGAAATCATTTCCCAAAAATGCCTTTCCCTTTACTAAAATTCTGATTGCTACATGTAAAAGATATTTCATGTTCATTTCATGAACTGTGTAAAACTTTTGGCCACATACATAATACATATACAATAAGAGCCTGTGAGTTACATGTGCTCCACTCTATCATCAATGCATTTATATTCTGCTTATTGGGCTGAAGTCAATGGTAACCATGGGTGTCACAAATTTGCATAATTTGTATACACAAAATAAGTTACAAATGTTGAACAAATTAATCTAGAAAATTCACCTTTAAATAACCTTTTAGTATAGCCTATTATAGGCAACTTTAGTGTTTATTGGGATACACAAAAAGGCCAAACATGTGGCTTTCACAACACGTAGAGCACTCATAGATTACATGACACAGAAACCTCACAAGCAGTGCATGATAAAACAGAAAGGATTTCTCAAAGAATTTACTCGAACAACAGTGGGAGGGCTTGATTTTAGCATGCTGCCAGTAGCAAGGTAGAAAAGAGGGAGCTGTGGACCCCTAAAAATAAAATTTATTTTCTTCGTACAGAATCCAAAGAAAAAAAGAATCTTCCCTATATAAACTATTTTACTCTACATATAAATTTCATAATTGCTCCCTCACCTGCATCAGGGAAAATGTTCACATAATATAGTTTAACATACACAGATATTTTAGGTCACCTTTAGGGAGTTTAATTCCCCATGGGCAACACTATGCCCCGTGTGCTATTTCCCTTAGGTTTGATTCATTCGGAAATGGGTGATAGTAAATTTAGGCAAAATTTGAATGAACCCCTAACCACCTACATACAATTTACAAAAAATGTGAACAGTGGATCATTGGAGTTGCGGTCTAGCCAGTTACGTAGCCGGATGCATTTGTACATAGATGCTCTATTTTTATACTCCAACTAACTAATCCTAAAGCTAAAGTGCCTCCTCCATTCAACCACCAATTACAGCTTGGCTAAGCTAGATACCTCCTGTATCAAATGGAATTCCCCAAAGTGCCAACAGGACCTGACAAAGATGGTGGTGCAAGGGAAAGCATTGAAGCCCCAACTTCACATGACATGTCTAAAATGCAATAGATGACTCTGCTGGCCCCAGAAAATGACCTAACCATGATTTTGGATGCCACTGAGAACTGCTGAAACATTGTCAACACAACGCAAACAGCTAGTTTAACTCTGAAAATCAATGCACTTAAAGCTCCAAAGCTCCATTCAGACATTTGGAAAAGTTTTGGTCAAATTAACCTGAATGATTGGAATAAGGCCTTTGAATCTCTTAGACATACCTCCCCCCATATGCAAAGAAGCGCACTAAACAAATTTATATTTTGCATTGAGCTTACCTGAACCCAACTACACCAGGGCACTGATACCACCTGCCCCAGATGCCACTTTCATCATCCCCACCTTCTATCCCGAGAACTACTCTACTGGATCCAAAACAAACAACTAGCAAGTGACACTCTGCACAAACTCTGCCATTGTAAATACAACAGGGAAAATAAGTATTGAGCACATCAATGTTTTTCTCAGTAAATATATTTCTAATGGGGCTATCGACATGAAATTTACTCCAGATGTCGGTAACAACCCAAGTAATCCACACATAAAAAGAAATCAAAACAAATAAGTCTATAAATTAAGTCCTGTGTAGTAAAGTGAAATGACACACGGAATAAGTATTGAACACGCTTACTGAAATGTATCTTCTATGAACTCTGATCTTCAGTTCTTTCCATGGATGTTAAATTGAATTCAAGTCATGTGATTGACTGGGCCATTCTAGCAGCTAGAATGTCTTGAATGTCCCGGTACATTTCTCCTTCCTTCAGTTATATGAAGTCTGCCAGCACCATATGCTGAAAAACACACCATGATGTTCCCACCTCCAAACTTCACTGCACAAACATGGTGTGTGCATTGATATCCAAAGAGTTCAATTTTGGTTTTATCTGACCAGATTATATTCTCCCAGAATTTCACTGGCTTGTCCAAATATTGTGCAGCAAATTTTAAGCAAGCTTTAACATGCTTCCTTTTTAGTAGAGTCTTGCACGGTGAGCAAGCATAGAGGCCATGTCGGTTGAGTGCATTACTTATTGTTTTCCTTGAAACAACTGTACCTGCTAATTCAAGGTCTTTCTGAAACTCTCCGTAAGTGATCCCTAGCTCTTGGGCAACTCTTCTGATTATTCTTTTAACTCCTCTGTCTTGCGTGACCAGTTTAGGGTGAAATTATGTTCTTTCCACTTCCGAAATTATGGCCCAATGGTGCTCACTGGAACATTCAGAAGCTTACAAATATGTAACCAATGCCATCAGTATGTTTTACAACAATAAGGATGAGAATGTCTTGAGAGAGCTCTTTGCTTTTACACCTCTTGCACATCCTTTTCTTCATGTGTTCAATATTTATTCCCTGTGTCATTCTTAATATAACTTAACTTAGTTTAAAGACTTTGGTGTTTTGGTGTATTGGTATGTGGATTACTTGGGTTGTTACTGACATCTGGTGTAAATTTCATGTCAATAACCCCATTAGAAATATATTTACTGAGAAAAACATTGAAGTGTACTTATTTTCCCTGCTGTGTGCACTGCAATGATGAGCAATTACTGTACCTCTGTAGATTTCTATATAATTTAACAATAGCTTTATGGTGTCATGTATCCAGCTGTCTGTTTTTTGCAAAATAAAGTGCTAAATCAAAAAAAAATTAATCTGTGAACAAATAAGTGTACTTTCAGTTGCCCACACCCCCTTAAGCAAGAAAGCTACAAAGATTCAAAATGAAAGGTTCTTTAGGTTATGTTTAATGCTCCACAGATTTCCTCTTCTGGGCTAAAAGTTATTTCATACAAGATGCAACTTGCTATCTCTTTGTTAACTAGCGACACACAAAAGGTTAAAGCACTTTAATAAAGTGACAGCACCCATTTATGTAAACTAATTTCATTTTTTACATTCACAGAAGAAACCCTCATTGTTCTTGCTACAGGCACACAGGATCTCAAGCTTGTTTACAAGTACAGCTGCATCCTAAACAGTACATGCATTGTAATGAAATGCAGCTTGGCAGATACCCAATAACAAGTTAGTTTGCAATAGCAGCTTCTCTCCAAGCAAGTGGGAAGCATGAAACAACGCATCTGAGTAATTACCATCCCTTTTAAAGGGGCAGTATACCACACTTTTTAATAAGATTGCAACAAATAGGTCTTGTGCTGAACTTAGCTTTCATCTATTTTGTGTTAATTGTTCAGCTGAAAAGGGAAACTAAAGCTACTCCATGTTTGGTTCTTGTAAGGCAGATAATTAAATAAACCAGTATACTATCCCATCAATTCCAATTTATTGTGAATGTTTGGTTAGGAGTCCATAACACAGGGTAATTATCTGAATTGCTAATCTAATTATCTGTCTCACAAAGATGGAGTATCTTCTTGTTTAGCTATAAAAAAAATAACAAAAACCCATAGATTTTTTGTGATGTAAAACAAAGGCAATTTGAATGTTCAGCTGAAGCCCTATACATTAAACTCATGCTAAAATGGGGTATACCACCACTTTAACTACAAAGAACAATGTTACCATAGAGCAGCGCTGTTTTCTATTGTGGGGATTAAGTACCTGCTGTACAAACTGCAGGCAAGGACATGGGAAGGAGAGAGTATATGCTCCTGTATCACATGCAATTTTCTGATACACAACTTTTTTTATCCCATCCATAGCCACTGATGAGAGGCATTTACTCTTTCAACTGTGGTTCTAAAAGGATTATGTATCTGAGAACACACAAACACATAACAATCTGGCTCTAGCCAACCTCACTTTATTATGGAGAAGCATCAGCAGATTTAATTTTTATTTTAAACATATTCACTGTAATAAAATTGTAAGATGATCTGTCTAAGCTGCCTCCCAAGGTGCCACACATGCCTACAAGGTTAGTCAGTATCCAAAATAATAGTAATTAATGAAATGATGTATTAGAGAAATGCAGAAAAAATGCTAGCACAGGTAAATCCTTATAATTTAAATCCATATTGTTTAAGTTGCTAACAGTTTATTTCAATTCCTTATCAATACAACATATTAGTTATGGCTTCTAAGAAGCAGGACTTGAAGAGCAATCTACTGCCAGGGACTCTATAATCCCCAGCAACAAAACAGCAGGTCAGCTGTTCGAAATCAATCTATAGATTATTAGACCTGAGAAAACTTTACACTATTGGATTACATTACAGAAACAAAACTCCAACATACAAGAAATGCATTAAAAAAAATTTGAACACCATGTAAATGTGCACTAAAGGAATGGCAATGGCCAATTCCATGTAAAAATAAATAGTAACTATAATACAAAAACCCATTAGGGCGAATGCCATTCCACCGGCGATTTACATTTTCGCGGGTGGGATGGCATTTCGGGGAGATTAGTCGCCCGCGACTACTAATCTCCACGTGTGCCAGAGCCCTTATCCAGAGTAAGCTAAAAGGACAATGAAAGGTTAATATAAATTTAAAGTAAGTCTAAAGGCATTCTTTTTTAAGTACTTACTGCATATCTACATTCCCAGATCCCTGCTTGCTTCTCTGAGATTTGGTGCTAGCAGCCTACAGCAGTGTGAAGCCTACAGTGACAACACTAAAATCTCTCTTCCCTTCCTGTAGGTGCCAGCGGCAGCCTTCCTATTCTCTGAGCATGTGTGTAACTTGATCCTGTCTCCTGTTCTGAGCTACACATGCCCACCAGCCAATCAGAAGCAGATCTGGCAGAGGGGAGGGGGGGAGGGAATGAAACACATGAATTATGAAGCAAGGAGGGAAAGGAAGGGAGAATACCTTTTTAGAGATGGCTGCCTGTTCTAGAAAATGTGAAGTAAGTGTGACTGAGTAAATATTTGATTAGGTGAGACAAAAGTGTGGCGTTTTTACTAAACAATAGGAGGACTATTGGGCAGTATGCTTTTTACATTTTGACTTGCATTCTCCTTTAAGTCAGTATGCATGATACTTTTTAACATGAGTGATAAGGATGATAAGGATGCAGGATAACTTTATTTCTTAAATGATACCATAATAATATGGGCTGTGATTATAAACCAATCAGTGAAACCATTAAGTGTGACAAATATATAAAGAGATCAGGAGTAAACAGTTTTTTACATCAATGTACAGAACTAACTAGAACTTTTGCTATACAGCATGATATAACTGTATTAATGTGCTATAAGAAAAGGGAAGTAACCAACATTATTTCAATTTACAATACATTGTTTTCTTACACAATACAAAAAACTTCTTTAGGTTTCTAGATTTAAAAATTGTTCCTCACCGCCAACATGGACCCTGCTTGCGCATGCACAGTTTAAGGAGATTTCCTGTTACCACCAACTGAGCATGCGTCTGTATCGGCACAGAGACCCGAAGACTGTTCAGTTGCAGGGAAGATGTCGGCTAGGTACGGAGCTGTGCTGGGTTTAGCGATAGGGACAGTTTTTTAAGTTTGAAACTATGTAATAAGAGAGAGGTGGGGGAGGGGGGGGTCAAGGCAGTGCTAGTTAAGGGGGTTTTTTATAATCCGCGGGGTATAGTTCTCCTTTAAGAAAGTAGTAACATGAAAATAATAATATGTTTGCACTCTAAAATACAAAAGGAATATAATGACAAACATCACTTAATATATAAAATACAGAAGCAGACAAAACATATGTTTTCTCTATAGAGAACACAGCAAACAAGCTATTGCACAAGCATAGTTTTTAGTGGGGAAAAAAAGGAAAATGACAATTTCCCTTTTTACATCCTGACATCTGGCTTTTGTCTATTGTTCCATTAATACAAGAATACAAAATGATGTAGTCAGCACCAAGCTTACCCTGTGGAGAGTAACTGTTTGCTGTTCCCATATTGCAGTTTCTTCCATTACAGTATTCTAAAAGAAACAAAATAAAGAATGATTGTTAGCAGATGAAAAAAAATGCTATCTATTAATTGCAAAATGAAAGTACAAACCATTACAGACAAGTATGCAACACAGAAGACAGATCTAGAAAAATAAACGGTATGGGTTCCGTTATCTGGAAACCCGTTATCCAGAAAGTTCAGAATTAAAGGAAGGCCATCTCCCATAGACATTATAAGCAAATAATTTAAATTTTTAAAAATGATTTCCTTTTTTTTCTGTAAAAATAAAAAAGTAAGTCGTACTTTATTTAAACTAAGCTAGAATTCATTCTTATTGCAAAACAATCCTATTGGGTTTAATTAATGGTTAAATTATTTTTTAGAAGACTTAAGATCTGGAGATCCAAATTACGGAGAGATCTTTTATATGGAAAACCCAGGTCCCGAGTATTCTGCATAACAGGCCCCATACCTCTACTGCCAAACTTCTGCCAGATTTACGTAGATGTATACTATATACTGTATTTATATACACACACACAGAGATCTCTTGATAAACTCATGTAAATAAAAATAAACATTCCCTGTACAGCTGTACTTGCATTATAGTAAAATTCTTATGTGCATATGGCAATAGATTTATAATATTATATACAGGTCCTTTTCAAAAAATTAGCATATTGTGATAAAGTTCATTATTTTCTGTAATGTACTGATAAACATTAGACTTTCATATATTTTAGATTCATTACACACAACTGAAGTAGTTCAAGCCTTTTCTTGTTTTAATATTGATGATTGTGGCATACAGCTCATGAAAACCCAAAATTCCTATCTCAAAAAATTAGCATATCATGAAAAGGTTCTCTAAACGAGCTATTAACCTAATCATCTGAATCAACAAATTAACTCTAAAAACCTGCAAAAGATTCCTGAGGCTTTTAAAAACTCCCAGCCTGGTTCATTACTCAAAACCGCAATCATGGGTAAGACTGCCGACCTGACTGCTGTCCAGAAGGCCATCATTGACACCCTCAAGCAAGAGGGTAAGACACAGAAAGAAATTTCTGAACAAATAGGCTGTTCCCAGAGTGCTGTATCAAGGCACCTCAGTGGGAAGTCTGTGGGAAGGAAAAAGTGTGGCAGAAAATGCTGCACAACGAGAAGAGGTGACTGGGCCCTGAGGAAGATTGTGGAGAAGGACCGATTCCTGACCTTGGGGGACCTGCGGAAGCAGTGGACTGAGTCTGGAGTAGAAACATCCAGAGCCACCGTGTACAGGCGCGTGCAGGAAATGGGCTACAGGTGCTGCATTCCCCAGGTCAAGCCACTTTTGAACCAGAAACAGCGGCAGAAGCGCCTGACCTGGGCTACAGAGAAGCAGCACTGGACTGTTGCTCAGTGGTCCAAAGTATGTCATTTGGAAATCAAGGTGCCAGAGTCTGGAGGAAGACTGGGGAGAGGGAAATGCCAAAATGCCTGAAGTCCAGTGTCAAGTACCCACAGTCAGTGATGGTCTGGGGTGCCATGTCAGCTGCTGGTGTTGGTCCACTGTGTTTTATCAAGGGCAGGGTCAATGCAGCTAGCTATCAGGAGATTTTGGAGCACTTCATGCTTCCATCTGCTGAAAAGCTTTATGGAGATGAAGATTTCATTTTTCAGCACGACCTGGCACCTGCTCACAGTGCCAAAACCACTGGTAAATGGTTTACTGACCATGGTATTACTGTGCTCAATTGGCCTGCCAACTCTCCTGACCTGAACCCCATAGAGAATCTGTGGGATATTGTGAAGAGAAAGTCGAGAGACACAAGACCCAACACTCTGGATGAGCTTAAGGCCGCTATTGAAGCATCCTGGGCCTCCATAACACCTGAGCAGTGCCACAGGCTGATTGCCTCCATGCCACGCCACATTGAAGCAGTCATTTCTGCAAAAGGATTCCCGACCAAGTATTGAGTGCATAACTGAACATAATTATTTGAAGGTTGACTTTTTTTGTATTAAAAACACTTTTCTTTTATTGGGCGGATGAAATATGCTAATTTTTTTAGATAGGAATTTTGGGTTTTCATGAGCTGTATGCCACAATCATCAATATTAAAACAAGAAAAGGCTTGAACTACTTCAGTTGTGTGTAATGAATCTAAAATATATGAAAGTCTAATGTTTATCAGTACATTGCAGAAAATAATGAACTTTATCACAATATGCTAATTTTTTGAAAAGGTCCTGTATATTATATATATATTATATATATATATATATATATATATATAATATATATATATATATATATATATATATATATAATATAGAAAAATTAAGAACTCATGGGACTTGATATAAACATGAAAAACAGGTTATTTATTTGTGAACTGTTTCAGTCTCCTCAATTTCCAGATACAGGTACTACTTATATATTTTTTTATAATAGGATACTTTCTACATCCAACAAACACACACATAGATATGTTTACACTGTGAACTGGAGTGCTCAGTAAACTAACTGAACAGTTATGTCCCATGAAATGCATAACTAAAAGGTCTGCATGCCAGCAAACCTACTATTATAAGTTGTCAGTTACAAAATTATAACTGAAGAGTACAATTAATTTTAACAACTCCCAGTTTTTCTTTAAAACAAAACAAGAACTGAGAAATTATAACAGGTATTGGACCCCTTATCCATAAACCCATTATCCAGAAAGTTCTGAATCAAGGAAAGGTCATCTCCCATAGACTCGATTATAAGCAAATAATTTTCATTTTTAAAAATTATTACCTTTTTCTCTGTAATAATAAAACAGTACCTGTACTTGATCCCAACTAAGATGTAATTAATCCTTATTGGAGGCAAAACAAGCCTATTGGGTTTATTCAATATTTAAATGATTTTTATCAGATTCAAGTTATGGAGATCCAAATTCTGGAAAGATCCCTTATCCAGAATAGCCAGGGTCCCGAGCATTCTGGATAACAGGTCCCATACCTGTACTTGGAAACAGATAATTACTTGGGGAGGATTGTCAGCCTGCGGATAAGTGAAGGCTGACAAAAAGCCCCTACGGTTAAAAAGTCTTCTAGTTGTGCCTGCACCGAGCAGCACTGGAACCGCACGTGACACTTGACATTTGTTGGCGGATATCAGCTGCATGTGCCTGCACCCAGGCAGATCCAGTGCTGTGGGTGCAGGCACAACTAGAAGACTTTTTAACCATAGGGGCCGATTGTCAGCCTTCACTTATCCGCAGGCTGACGATCCGCCCCATGTGCCCTTGCCCTAAAGACCGCATCAGTAAAAATTGGTAATGTTGTACGTAGTGATGTAACAATAAAGGATTGTGTGAAGAGCCTGGGGGACAGGGGGTCCTGGACCACAGGGTTTGCTTCCTCCATTTTACATGTAAATCCCCGATCCACGCCAGCTCTGACGTAGGAGACTGGGCTGCAAGCAGGGATTTACATGCCAATGAGCAGGGGGCAGTGCAAGTCAGGGCAGGGGGCAGGTAAGTTTGCTACTCTACTCTAGGCCCCTTTGAAGATTCTTTGCAGGGGGGCCCGGCGCAAATGCCACGGGCTGTATGTCATTTATTTTTCCTGTTAGCTTCAAACAAAACATTTTAAATCTGAAAGTTTTTTTAATGCTACTAATAAATATGTAAAACATATTTATTATGTAGTTCTAGATGCCTATACAATAAATAAAATTATCTCGATAGGCTCCACGGTCTAAAGGAGGCCATACACGGACCAATTTCACCTGCCCGTGTATGGGCACTACAGACAGGCCTCCCCAACAGACATCTGGCCTAAAATTGGGCAGATCTTGATCGGGCAGGCAGGTTTGATTTTTCCCGTCAGACAGGCTATGCCCCCTATTTTAATTCCTAGGGCCAAACGATCGAATTAGGCCAATATCGCCCCATCTGTTGGAGATCAGCTCGCTTGCCGACCTCTCCAAACGAGTGGATCTTACAGTGTATGGCCAGTTTAAGATTAATATTACTATTAATCTGAAAATGTGTAACAAGCGGATATACCTGCATTCCTCTCATGCAGACACCTAACCTTGAAAAAAAATTAAAAAAGCACAGACAGAAGAAGTTGTAGTGGATTGCTTAGTTAAGATGTTACGTCACTAAGAATGGAAGCCTGCAGAATAACAGGGCCAAGATGACATAGGTAATAGCACTTTTTTTGTTAGCTAAATTGGAGTTAATATATAGCCTCCATCCCCCAGTCTAACCATTCATGCAAGTATTTGCATTTTTGGGGTACCTAGGGATAAATGTGGGAGCACACAAAGCATCTACCAATGCTTTTTGCAAATATGTTCAGGACTGCCATTCCTAGTTAGTAATCTATGCTGGCTGGTTGTTTATCTGCCTATGTTTCTACACAATGGTATGCCATTTTGGGCCCCAAAAAACACAGTGTGTGCACACAGGCTGACGCAATGCCAGTCAACGAACATAACACAAGTTACAGATCTACTTTGTCCAGGTGCTTTAGCACAGGAGTAGAAACAGCCTAGTGTGAAATTAAGGTTTCGGAAAGGCCCAGCTGCACAACACAGGGGGCTGCTGCGCACTTGTACTTACAGTCTGGTGCAAGGCACACTTTAACAATACAAACAATACACAGTGCCACATATTATGCTGTGTAAAACGAAAATTTACAGAAAACAAACGGTGGATAAAGCTTTTTAAAATGGCTAATTTATCAGAGTGTCTTATTTTATGCCATCCGAATGCAAGATTTGACGTGTTTTTTTTTTCTGGCGAAAGTCACTCCAAGAAAAACTGTGTAAATAAATTACCCTGTTTTTTTTTTGCAGCAAAGTCTGGCTATGACTGGCAAATTTTGTTGCAGTTTTTTTTTTTATAATGCTTTATAAATCTGCCCAGTGAGTATAGTGACAAAACAGACATTCTGAACTGCAGTTGTTTCAGCTTAATATAGGAAGCCAGTGTTAAAAAACGTATGTGAAGAATAAACAGAAGGCTGCATTGTTTAAGTGAACAAATCACTAAGAGGGTTTTGGGATTGAATCAGCACCTACATTTCTCCAGCAGTTGTTTAGCTAATATTCCTATCAGCTGCTGCCAGCGGAGAATAACAGTTGGTCAACAAAAGAAGAAATCACCCTGGTCACTTAACACAAAACTGCAGTAGGATTCAGGTCAGATAAGACTCAGGGAAGAAGTGGGTTTAAGCATCAGATACATACCTGGGCAATTAATAATACATTTCCATAAGCTCAACAAATCTAGTAGATGAGCAGTCAAGTATGGTAGCAAAACTGAAAGGGAGGAGACAACGCACTGTATGTCTTACTGATTTGAATAAGGGAGTCTGGGCTGATAAGTGTAACTCTGCATGATGCTGGAAGTGTGAGGCAAGGCCTGTGATGAGAATTTAGTCTGGATTTATAAAATGATAGCATTAAAGGGGACCTGTCACCCTAAAAAATAATTCCGAATAGTTTTCTATTGTGTTTGTCAAGCAAAATAAAAGTCACCTACACTGTAGAAATCATTTTAATTTCATTTTTTTCAGCCTTGGAATTCACAATTGCAGCAAACAGGCAGGCGCCATTTTGTGGACACTTTGCATCCTGCCAAAATCTTGTTTCTGTGCCAGTATGGGGGGACCTAATACCCATGTTCATGCACTGCTTACGAAATTAGATGGTAAGGAGGGAGGGGACATGTGAGAAGCGCAGCAACATCTAGTAAGTTCTGAATTGAAAGCGAAAGTAACTGTGTGCCCCACCTCTATGCCTAAGGCATAGAGGTGGGGTAAGCAATATATGATGGACAGCTGGGATTTTTAAATGCTTTTATAATGGGTATGGATATGTTAATAAAAATATGGCTTTTGGTTTCATATTTAATTTGAAAGGGGCTTTTATTATACAGCTTTTTATGCCTGGGTGACAGGTCCACTTTAAGTAGAAAGAAGACAGCCACTGCATTGGTTCCATTCTGAGTACATGACAGTATGGTAAAGCTGGAAGCAGTACTATTTTACAATCAAGCATCTAGGCAGAGTAAAAAAAAAAACACAAAAACTCAGTGCTAAAGTCTTAAGCGGAAAAACCTTCTTAGAAGAATGTGTGAATCTTGATTGTTGCTTCCTCAAAACATCCTTTGAGGTGGCCTCAACATGTGTTCCAGAAGAATGTGATGGAAGCGCATATATGAAAGAAAAAAATATATATATAATAGTGTACTACGTATTACACTATTATATATATTTTTTTCTTTTATATATGCGCTTCCATCACATTCTTCTAGAACACATCTAGGCAGAGTACCTGAGTTTACAGCAGGTAACTTGATGTGACAATTTTCATATAGGAAGTGCAAGTACAAAGTACAATTGGCATATGGGCCAAACATAATTCGAATTTAAGTTTTTTAGCGGTAAAAAACCTTGAATCATTAAAAAAAAAATCAAACTCGACCCATGGGGGCAGAATTACTCTCTAAAACCTCTAAAGTTTTGAAGCAAAGGAAGGAACATCTGCCACTGACTTCTACATGATATCGGCAATGTTGGATTCAGATATTTAGCCATTTCGATGCAAAGTAAATCTCAGAAAAGTTGCAACGTGTTTTGGCGGTAGAAAATCCAAATGGGCAGTGGCACAAGGGGAGATTAATTGCCCGCGATAAATCTTCGCTACTGCGGGTGACTAATCGCCCCGAAAATCCATCCCACCAGCAAGAATGTAAATCGCTGGTGTGATAGCATACAAGTTTGCACAAAGTTTCCTTGAAAGGCAACTTTAGGAAACCGAAGCGACGCATATGCCATCCCCACTGGCAATTTACATTTTTGCTGGTAGGATGGCATTTCGGGGAGATTGGTCATGGGCAAATAATCTCCCCATATGCCACTGCATAGTAGAAAGTTCTGATTTACATACATAATGTTTTAAAAAAATACAATTAGATAAAGCGTTTCCAAGAGCTTATGAAACACAAAGAGACTATAGAGATGTGCCACGTAGCACATCATGTACATCACTTAAAGCTTTATGTGTAGGGAAGGCAATGCCCCATTCAACTACAAGCTTTGGGTTTGAGAGTGTGTGTGTGTGTGTGTGTGTGTATATATATTTCCTTTTTACCATACTTTCAAGCCCTGTGAGTGCCCTGCTTTATATGATATTCTATCTATCTACGTTTCGGCCCTGCTAAGAGGGCCTTCAATCATACAATTTATTTTTTTTGGACCAATGTTGCTGTATCCTGTAACTTTTACATAAAAAGATAGATTGGACTAGATTCTTGGACCCTGCTCCAGTCTGTCCTGTTTCTGTCTCTACAGATCTTTGCTTGGAGAAGAAGATAAAAAGTCACCTAGAAGCTTTAAGCTGGCCATACACGTGGCGATCTCACGATGTTTCGTACGACCGTCGGTCGCACGAAACATCGTCAGATCCGCCACACACCATTCAGGGCTGAATCGGCAGGTAAGGAGGTAGAAACAATAGGATTTCTACCTCCTTCTGCCGATTCAGCTCTGAAGGGAGAATTTTGGTCAGGCGCCTTCTATGGCGCCCGATCAAAATTTTCTAACTTGGCCGATCGGCGAGCCGACCGATTTCAGCAGCTTCCTGCGATATCGGTCGGCTCGCTGACATGCCATACACGCACCGATTATCGTACGAAACGAGGTTTCGTACGATAATATCGGTGCGTGTATGGCCACCTTTAGGCTGTTGTCTATGTAAACAGTCAGCAACCAAACTCTGCATGCATATGCCAAGCTTTAGTTTCTATCATAATCTTTTGTCCTAGAATACATCACAGTATCTTATAACTACACTTCACAATGGAAGTACAACCCAACCCCTTGACTCCTTTGTAAACTAGCTACTGATTGATGGGTTGGCACAAAACCTATAGTACCTGAGAGTTGGGGTAGGTTTGAGATGAATTATTTGTATTTTTATTGGGTTCTAGTCTGGTGTGCATCATTCTGGGCCTTTTGACTTTTTTCCTTGTTGGCTTGGCTCCCTGACTTGTAATTGTTGGTAGTGTTCATATTAAAAATGAGTATCTGGCAAGAATTATACCCAGTCTAGCTGCTGAATGTTTTAAAAATGGCAATTTTTTGACTTTAGGTGTGCACAGCACCATAACAATTGAAAAAAATGCAACTTTCTGGGCCAATATCATTTGGACCACAGTGGTTCTCCCTAAAAGCTGTTCCCCAGCAGTACTAACCATCTAAAAAGCCGGCACGTCGGCTGTCAAAATCACATATTTTGACAGATATATATATATATTTTATATATTAAATATATATATAAATCTTTAGTCACCACTATACATCAGCAAGCTGCTGCTTGGAAAGAGACACAGGTGTCGTTTTCAGAAATGGATTCCAGGGGTGAGGTCTGAAAACAGAAAGTTACATTGGCGGAGTACCTGTAGAGTGGTGATAAAACAGATTAAAAAAACTGAAGGGTACCACAATTGTCCGTGCGAGTCAGAATATTTTCCAACCTCACCTCTTAGGCTCAAACAGTCATTCAAACATTCCCTCACTTTGTTACATTCTAGTGATCGATTCCGGGACTTAAAGTCCTTCTACAAACCACAGTAGGTGGTCAGAGGGACATGAGTCCCAAAAATCCATCACTTAAGAGTGGAGAAAAGTGGAAGGGTTTGAATGGCTCAGTGAGCCTAAGCGGGGTTAGGAAACAGTTCCTAAGTTAGAGAGAGACTATGCCTTCCTTCACTATGTGGAATTATGTATGTCTGTTTAAAATACAATACATTTTCCCCTCTTATGATAGAAGGCTGCCAAAAATAAATATAAATAAAGTTTACCAAAGATAACTATAATGTTTCTTTCCCCTGGGTTAACAAACTTTAAAAGCTCTAAATTAGCATGTAATTTCACTTCTATAAAAAAAAAAGATTTAAGGCTCAAAGCAAACATTCTTTTGCATGCATAAATACATAGCCCCAAGCACACTAATGCCAAATATGTCTAGTTTTGTTATGAATTTTATATTTCTGACTTGTAGAGGTCAACAACACACAGCAGCAGAACAAAACTCACAGTACCACACAAGAAACAAAAGCATACTTTCCATTAAAAAGCCAAAGCACATTACAAATCCAAAACACAAAACATATATAATTATATTCTAATATCTCATTGATAAATGTTACTTTTTTCCCCAAGAAAATCCACATAACACAAACCAGGTATACATCATTATATTTTGTACATTCTTTTGAGTTAAATGTACACAATAAAAGCTAGGAAACCTCTGACCTCTGAGTAATTTGCATTTTCAAGGGACACATTTTAAAGGGGAAGTTCACCTTTAAATTAACTTTTAATATGTTATGGACATTGATATTCTGAAACAATTTGCAATTGGTCCCCATTTTTTATTTTTGATGGTTTTTCAGTTATTTAGCTTTGTGTTCAGAAGCTCTCCATTTGGTATTTTAGCCGCTATCTGGTTGCTAGGGTGTTTTTACCCTAGTAACCAAGCAGTGGTTTAAATGAGAGATGGGAATATGAATAGTAGAGGGCCAGCACAGAAAGATAAGTAATAAAAATTAACAATAACAACAAAACTGTAGTCTTATAAAGCAATCATTTTTGGCTGCGGGGGTCAGTGACCCCAATTTGAAAGCTGGAAAGTGGCATAAGAGAAAGGCAAATAATTCAAAAACTAAAAAAATTAAATAATGAAAACCAATTGCAAAGTTGCTAGGAACAGGGCATTCTATACCATAATAAAAGTTGCCTTTAAGAACAAATATGGCTAGAAATGCTGCATTTTCTAAACTGAACTTACGGCACCTACAGACTACAGTTTCAGCATCTCTATAACAATAATGAGCCAGGCTTTCAAAGTTATACACGGGAGCTCACAATCTTTGATTTTGTTCGGCCTTTTGAATACAAGTGGCACTCACAATGCATTGTGTGCTCTGGGGAGCTGTTGAAAAACTATGTTTAAGGGAAAGCACCCATGGAGCGACGTACACGCCGGTGATAGATCGCTGCAATCGTGGGCAAGTACCCGATTTGAAAAGGGATTCCACTGGCAACAACAGAAGACGCTGGTGGAAAGCCCTTCGGTTCCCAAAGTCACGCAAAGTTTCCTCCTGCACACAAATTTGATAATGGGGGCGACTTGACAGTTTGACAGTACCGCACAGTGAAGGCGAGCATAGACTCAAATATCTAAAAGCCATTGTGTTTACATTTAACCGAAAAACCTTACATTTAACCTGTTAAAAAAATACAGCAGTCCTATGACACTTTTAAGCTACTTTCACCATAAAATGCCCTCTTCTGAAGTAGTTGGCACTACTTTAAATTCACTTCTCAGAGTATCAGTAAAGAGAGTCCCAACACAGTATTAAAGTGCAAATGCAATAGGCTTCAGCTCTCTGAACCTTCACAGGTAAAGTTGCCTTTGGCCTGGAATTATGCCTGACAAGCAATTATCACATGCCCAGTGCTGCACGCAGTGCTTAGTATGTCTGGAGAAACTTCCTGCCAATGCAAGCAAGCCTTGTGATGCCAGTCCTGCAGCAAATCCTGCCAGCAATGTTCTCTTGAAAATGGGCATGCCCACACAAACTGAGTTAAGCAATTGTGTATGAAAATAATTTAGGAAAGTGTGCACAAGGTTTTAAGTGAACATAAAAAATAATCTTTGCACTCGCCGCAAAAATGTCTCTTTCGTATACAAGTTTACATTATCATACATTTAAAGAGACATGTATACCTGCAAATATTAAGGGCTTAAACATAGATCAATGTGCTGTGTTGTTAGCTTGCAGCATAAATGAATTTCTTATTCATACAGAAAGTCATAACCTTTAAGATACATTATATTACATACTGAAATAAAAAAAGAAACAGTTCTGCAGTTCTTGGATTTGGAATTTACAAGTTTATAAAATAAATATGAAAGACCACTTAGACTAGGATTATCCGATTATCTACAGCATAACATACAAAGATTACCATTTTTAAACAGGGCTAAGAGTCAAAATAAGTGAATCTATGAAAATTTACTTTGTTTCGTATGAAGGTGCATTGTGGGTTGGGAAAAGGCTGTAAGAGTAAAAATATAGTTGGCACAAAATACATGTTGTCTGCTTTATAAGGGGCAACACCAATTTCAGCATACCCTGTACAATGCATTTTCATACAGAATGCTATTAAAATGGATGGTCTTGCAGTCCTGTATATTATGCATACATACAATCAATCATATCTGTAAAAATCCCAATTCCACATGGAAAAGTAGCAATTCTTTACAGAAGCTAAGTAGATTCCTTTAGAAACTCTTTAGATCATTATGAAAAATACCTATTACAGTGAAGCATAGCAGCAACACAATAATATCCAGGAACAACTAGCTGTACTGCACAGATTCAACAGCCACACAAGCTGTACTGCTCTTATTTAAAGGTTAATTTTGCAAGGTACTATAAACTTGATTTGCATACATTTAAAGGGGATGGAAACACTGTATGCTCAAAGAAACCTTATCCAAATTTAGTTGGACTACAGTCACTGCAATAGTTTGCCATTGGCTTAAAGGGGTATTTCACATTTTAAGCACTTTTATTTCCATTTTAGTTGTATTGGCAAATTCAATTACTCCCCAGTTTTAATTTTTGACCGTTGCTATTAATTATGTTTATAACGTTTAGTGCATATTGCATTACACAGCATTTACTGGTCAGCTGTTTAAAAACACACATTTCATTGGTTGCTACTGTTTACAAGACAAGGTTAAACTTTAGCTTACATTACCCATTTTCCTCTCTCTCTCTCTCATTGGTGTTTTAGAGAAGCAGCTCAGTAAGCCATTTGCATACTCACTAAACTAATACAATTTTTTAGATTAGTTGAAACAATTGCTGGAGTCTGATGAATGTCAGCAACTAATTCATTTTAACAGCTATTAAAAAGCTTGGAGAGCATGGTCATTAGAGTTGCAGTTAAAGGGCACCTAGAAAGCATGTTTCTTTCAATTTTATTAATGTCCACCACGGGCAATAGGCCACCCTCACCAAGTGGAAGGGGCATGTTTAGTGGCACACGTGCACATAATGACTGTTGCCACAGGCTCACTTGTTATGCACGTGTGATGTCAACAATTCTGACACAATATGGCAGCCTGCACTAGCAGCTCCCTCCTAGCCCTTTGCATTGCTTAGGTATTCTTTGATATTGCCAGAATTTCCTCCTGCAGGCAACTTTGGAAAACAAAGCGATACAAAGGACTTTCCACCAGCAACTCCTATTGTTGCTGGTGGAAAGCCATTTCGGAGGGGTTAGTCACCCGTGATAGCAGAGATCTATCATGGGCAACTGAACCACTCTGTGGGTTCTTACCCTTAAAGGAGACATATCATATAAAAATTAAGAATGTACCAGGAAATTATACTCCTCTAAATATAGAAGGATTGTGCTTAAAAAAAAGTTGTGTTTCGGACCGATTTATTGAGAAATTCCCCCAAAACCCTACTAGTTCCGACCATCTGTTCCACTTCCTGCTGGCTGAATTCTCTGGGTGTGCAGGGGAGCCTGCAGCACTCTGCACTGTACTGTATGATAGGAACCAATTAGCAGCTAGGCTGATCTTACAGGGAACTGAAGCCTGTCTTCGTTTGGCTATCACCCTCCTGCTGTGCTTCTGACACACCCACCCTTCATTTGAAACAGACAGAGATATGGAACTCCAATAAAGGGGAAATTTTTGTTGACAGTATTCAATTTTAGCCCAATGTGAAACCAGCACCATATATTATTCATAACTGCCTACAAGATTAGGGTTTTCTCCATTTATCCAATATGTCTCCTTTAACAAGTAGCTTCAAACACAGTTTTTCTATCATAAAACGTAAGTTTTCCCTCCTGATAGCAGATTACAGTGTCATTTCATAAAGTCAATATATCATCTTCTAAGTAAGTTATTATTAGGATGACAGACATATTGCTGGGAAACAGCAGTCTCACCCTGAATTATCAGGCATCCATAATTATGTTTTCGACCATCTATGTTAGAGAATTATGGACTCTTGTACACGGGTGTTTCATCCCATGTTCCGCCATTGTGGATCTTTCATGCATTCCATTACAGAAGAACGCAGGCCATTCTTTCAGATTACTTTGTACATTCATGCACTGAACACAAATGGAAAGCAACTGTGCTTGCATGAGCCTCGGATGAGTACAGAGTGATCGGGAAGAACGGGTTGCATTTCTTCCCGCATTCCCCTTAAAGGGGTTGTTCACCTTTGGACAACATTTACAAATCTACTAGTTCGCACTAATAGAACAATCTTTGCCATATACATAGTTAACAACCTATAAAGACTAAAGTGCTCCTATTGGCTGTGTCTCAGACTGACACTGCTTCCTGTGCCTGTGACACTGAATGTGAACAACCCATTTAAATACTCTATAGTAGCTATGTCATTCTTTTTATAGTAGATCTATAACTCAAATACAGAGGCAAAGAAACAGGTTTATATGGCTACAGCTGCAGGTAATGTCATACAAGAAGGCATCACAGCACTGATAAAAGGAAAACTATACCCCCAAACAATTTAGTTCTCTATAAAAATATATTGCATAAACAAGCTTCATCTAATAAATCTAAATACATAGATTTTTAGTAGTATGTGCTATTGGGTAATCCTAAATAGAAAATTGCCATTTTAAGAATTAAGGGCCGCCTCCTGGGATCATAGGATTCATAGCGCACACAACGAGCCAAGGCACACATACATGTTAGGCCCCATCAGCCAATAAATGGACAGAGTTCTGCCTTTTGCTCCAACACTTCTTCCTGTTACAGTTAGAGCTGCATTATTTCTGGTTATATGATCTCTGAGGGAGCACCCAGCCCATCACTAAGTGGTGGGTCAAGGGAAAGGATGTAAAGGGCAATATTTACGTGTATAATATATTATATATATATATATATATATATATATATATCATACACATATATATATACAAATGTCTTTTGGTAGTACAGCACCCTGCCAACAACTTAGTGTGTGGTGCACGTCCTCAATGGGTTCCAACTCCCATTACAAAATATAGAAGTTTTACTAAAATGGACAGGACACACTGTTAAAGTGCAAAAAGTATATTATAAAAATTACATCATATGCTTACTGTACACATAAAAACGACATTTCGAGCCCAGCCAGGCTCTTCATCAGGGCTTGTGAGCAGTAATTCCCTCACACATTTTCACTTTAACAGTGTGTGCTGTCCATTTTATAGTTAAACTTTAATATTTTATATATATGTACAAGAACAAACAGAGCACACCCTATAATGGCTCAAACACCCAGGGTGCTGGCAAAAATAATAATAGTATACAGACAGTGAGTCGCAGACACCAGGAATTTGCAAAAAAAATGAAAAGTTTATTTGAAAAAAAGGTCCAACGTTTCGAGCACTGACGGTGCTCTCTCGGGGACGAACCAGATGGTCGCACGAAAGATCGGAAATCCGGCATGTGTGGGGCCACCTTTAGACACAGGTATTTTAGTATGCAGTGCTTTGTGTAAGTTTTTTTTTTCCAACTCTGGAAAACCACAGGTGACTAATCTCCCCATGGGCCATGCTTTGGATTGGCCCTATGAGTACAAACTACATAGAAATAAATGGGCTCTGTAAACACATGTGCTCCTATGTTGTAGTTAGTGGATAAAAAAAAAAGTATACTAAAATGCCGGAGAGTTTTAAAGGGGCTTAAAAAAATAAACTTAAAATAAAGTTAACTTGCTATATAATATTCTGAGCACTCTTACAACTGATATTAAAACTACTAAATATAGAAATTTAAAACATATTAGTTAACGCTTTTTTTTTTTTATTATTCAGCAGATCTCAGTCCCCTTGTGATTTTAGTACTATACTGACAGCTGGATGGAAGCAGCTGCTTCCCTTTGGCCCTGCACAGACTTCTCTGTCCTCTACACTTGCCATTTTACTGGATTTTGAAAATGGGTAGCTAATGTGGAAGATGCCACCAGTCATGTCCAGAAGTACATAACAATCTATCTTCTGCTCCACCAGCAACTATCAGTGACTATAGCTAAATTTATGTAGTCACTTCAAGCTTGACAAATCCTTTATGGGATGGAAAATGTTGGCATTTTATATATACATGTTAATGTCTACAAAAATAAAATCCATCTTTCAAGACGGTGGGGCATATTTACTTGCAGCCATCAGCAACTAAGTTTCAGCAATCAACTACAGGTCCCATACTTGTACATGCTTAGTTGATAATGTGCAATTTTATTATTTCGAATCTGGCTAGTTTAAATCAGACACAATCTCTTAACACCTGTTGGCATGCCTTACAGAATCAGTATAATTGTCATATTCTGGATGATTTCCTTTGATCATTAATCAGTGCTGTAAAGTCTCTTTGTATGACATTATCTCTGGTCGTAGTCATTCCAGCTATTTTCTTAATGCATTTAAACTTTCTTAGAGAGCAGCTAAAATCCTTTCTGCTGGCTCCTATGCCAGGTGCTTGCTTCCAACATAACTAGTCACCAAAGATGGTTAACCAGCATTTCCCCAATGATATTTGCTTGTAAATTTGGAAACCACAGTTCTCCAAACCCAATACGAGAAAGAGACCATGTGGACCTGGCCTATTTTAAGTTGAGTGTCTGCATCAGATTTAAAAATATATATAAAAGTTTTTGTAAATAAGGTACTTGAAATAATCCAAGGAGAATATGTATGAAGCACAAATCTACAGATGTAAAAAAAAAAAAAAATCAAGGTATTGGTTGTCATTTGCTTTGTCATTAGTTGTTGCCAAGGTTCATCAATAATTTAGGGCTTGGCTGAGAAGAGTGTTGTGCTTGATATTTCACCATTATAACACGCAATGACAACTTTATTGACATTGTGCTCAGTTACACTGATGGCTTTTGTCACCAGTGTGACATTCATAGCTGTAGATTGTACCACTAAAGGTGGCCATACAGATGTAGATTTGTAAAAGATGTTTTCCTTATTGTACAACTGAGCTTACCATGAAATAATCATTTACAAGTATGATTTGTCCATCAACGAATACGACCATATCAAGCGATACTGTCTAGTTGAAGGCTAAACTGGAAGAGAGTGTGAGGTATATGTTTTCTGATAATGTATGCTATATTGCAAGAGCCAATAACAATTATTGGTCAAAGTCTCACTGGAAAATGGAGCTGCACTACACCTAACAAATCAAAATGTATTGCTGAGATGCCACCAACAGCTCCTGTAGCTGTATGTCACTCAAAAAGCCCAATGGCACTCAAATTAGACCCCTCCAGACTTGTCTTCCGCATTCCTTCCCCATGACCCCCTACCTTCCAGAATTCACATGTGGTCTGCACTGGCCCAGCAACACCAAAGCTCTATTACAGTTAAAAAAATGGCATAATTCTTTCCACCCCCCCAGTCTAATGGCAAACCAAGCAGATCTACAGGTGGAGACACAGCAGAATATGCTCACAAACATTTTCAGGCTGAAAATCACTGTATGGATGCAGGGACAGGCGGGTGAATGAAAGTAAACAACAAGAGGCAGACTGACATTTCCGTCGAAGGATCCACTCACTACATCAGCCATTACAGTAAAGCAGGGCATAAACACCAAAATTTCCTTGCTTGGCCACCCATATGGTAGACAATATTAGGCTAATCTGAAGGTGGCCATATAAATACCAATAACAATCTTTCCTGCAACCACTGGTTTCGTACAATCCTATCGGTGTGTGTATGGCCAGCTTAAATATTTGTGCCATAAACCAAATCTGGATCACATTCACAGCCTGATGAAGTCCTAAAGTCAAATGAATTTCAGGGCCTCTAGCAGAGAGAAACTAACAGGGGAAAAAACATACAAAACTTAGTACTATATTGCAGTTTATATCAAATGCAGTGATGTGAAAAATATTTGCCACCTTCCTGGTATCCTCCACTACTGCATATATGTGGTTTCTAATCTGTAAGTAAAATGTAATATTTGACAAAGTGAATTTGTGAAATCACATAACAGTTTTTAAATTATTACTGCATCTATTTTTGGAACAAAGTCATCCAACACCTATATCGCGCATATTAAATAGTAACTAAAGTGTTTCCTATAATTTGATATAAATCTACACTTTTGAGGAATTTAAGCCAACTTTTCTCTGCATTATGGCCTTTCTTATGCCATAATGCAGCTGTCTGAAAACAGTTTGCCATTGGATACCATTGTATCCCCCAAATTAGTATGTGCTGTTGTGCAATTGGTGGGCAATATACCTGAAGGGGGAATATTTTCATATATTGGTCTGATTATTATCATGCATGCAGTGAAATGTGTTCAGTCCAGCATGGTCATTTGATTAGGTTATTAACTCCTTATCCTGGGTACTACTGCTATGTGTTAACTACTTACTTATGTATACGTTTACCAATGGTGTTTGAACTTTGATGGGGATACTTTTGGGGGAGAAGAGTGGTCATTTTAATAATTGTTCTAATGCTTTTGCATACATTTAATTCTGTGTGTGTTATGTTTATGTGGGACATATTTACAGACCCACTGTACACAGCAAACAGTACTATAACTCTGTGGATAATCCAACAATACTATACAATATCTCCTTCATAATGCTGCAGCAACCATTAAGACATATTGTTTATATTAATACTACATGAATTTCACAGATTCAGTACCAATTTCTGTGCCAGTTTGTATTGTACTCTTCTACACCAGATGAATATATTGCTGTAGTAAAAATTAGTTTTGCCTATTATAGAGTAGATTTTTTTACGTTAGTAAATCTATGAAGGGGGAATTATAAATAAGCCCTCACTTTCTGGCAAGTTTTCAGTCATTCATTTCAGGCGGGTTAAGGCAAAAAGGGTATGTTTCTAACATATTTGGCCAATCATCCTGTGAACAATTAACTGGATATTGTGCATGCTGGGAACAGAAAAAAAAATTACCCAAAACGGATATGAAAAGACAATCCCATACTCCAAGGGGCACATTCATCAGAGTAGGAGTTCAAATCCAGAAATGGGAAAAATTCAGATTTGATACGATAATTTATGATGATCGCAAATATCGCGAAAATGCTTACGAAAAAATCGGAACAGTCACGATAATATTGTATTGGCGATCCGAAAGTCACGAAATTTTCGTATCGAACGATCGTAAAAAGCGGGAAAAACTTTCCGACTTTGATCCTTCTGCGGAAGCCTCCCATAGGACTCAATGGCACTCTGCAGCTTCAACCTGGCCTAAGGAAAGTCACGATACCGAAGCTCGAATGAATCAGAAACTTTCGTACTCGGCACGGCAATACAATTTTGACACAGTACGAAAAAGTTGCGCAAATTGGCGAATAAATCGCCGACAATACACAAGGTATGGAAAATCGGATTCGGACCAACCGTACTTTAATAAATTTGCCCCCAAGAGTATGGGGAAAGCCCAGCAAATATATTTCCGGGGATGGAAAATCATGAAATAAAAACACCAGACTAAGTCATCAGTTGTCTTTTCCCCCTTTTTTGCACCAGATAATACATTAAATCAATCATTTTGGGGTTCTACACACATAGATGAGCGCATTGTTCAACTGGAAATTCACATAGTAGGAGAAGTGATCAGTGCTTGTGCAGCAAGCTTATCATACAGAAATCTGATAAGCAAATCTGTCTGTAGTTGGCTAATTCTTTGCATTCTTTGCATTTAGGTATAGCTGCTTTAGGGCAAAAAGGGGGTTACACACTTTGCAAAACATAGTTACAGGACCCATACAAATACACAAATTTTGAGTTTACATTAAATAAGGGATTGTTTAAAAAACAGCCTCTACAGCTCTTATCAGTAGTCTATATTTAATAAACTAAATGCCAGTGATGTTAACCTTGCCTTGTTAAAGGTTGATTGCTTATACATATATTTTTATTCTGTATAGTATATGTTTCTCTTGGTGAAAGAATTACAACTCACTAAAAAGAATAAAATATATCAGTGCCAATGTCAAGCCAGAACATCATGGCAATAACAGTCCAATTTACTGAATTTTTAAATAAAACTGAATGTAAAACACCCAGAAAATAATTTTTATTGTTTTAACATGTATTGTCCAGGTATGCTTTAAAAATGTTTAACGTTATATAAACGTCAGACAAAAAACAAGGAGTGTTCACTCTTATCAGTGGTGCTTTACTAGGTGCACATTCCACAGCCTGGCTCTACATCGAAACTGCAGAGTTTCATTCTGTACAGAAACTCCACTTGCAACAGCGGACAGCACTCATCAAACTAATCATCTCTATGTACAACTTCCAACTTATGATATCATCTCGGGCTAAGCCAAACAGGGCAGTAGGTTCCTACACCTATTAAATATTACATATTAACTCATCAGAATTGTTCTCCACCCATGCCTCCAGGCTATTTAGCACCTGAACAGCAGATAGAACAAGTTAGAGTACACCCACACACATACACCTGATTTACTAGTACCTCAGAGACTGATCAAACAGTATACACTATATATGAGAGATACTATACGAGTGTAAACAGCAATTATACACAAAAACTCAAAGTTCCCTTTTTTATATAATTCTCTTTAATATAATTTACAGTTCAACAAATAAAATGCAAACCAGTTAATAACCATATTATATTAAAGATATAAGCAACAATCAGATAAACTTGGGGCAAACAACTGAGACGTAACAAAATGCATTGAATATGCAAATGTCCTAATATTTAACATTTCTGAGTTTGTGGTGTATTTCACACAGTACTGCAGAAAATGAAAATGTAATTCTAAGCAACTTTCCCATATACATGATATTACCAATGTCCAATGGTTTTAACACTATAGGTAAATGTAATTGAAACCAGTAGTTTATCCTTATCTGTTCTCTGGTTCTAACTATTGAAACAATGTAGCGGAAGTAAGTTCTCCAACAGGTTTTAATAACTATCTGCTTCTGCTACATTGTTTCAATATATAAACAGACAGACACATACTGCTTTTAATTGCAATTACATTTAAAATATATATTATATACACACATACACTGCTTATAATCTGATTTACCCCTTTAATTAATTTTAACAGATGCAAAAGATATAAATTTCATGTAGAGTCTTTGGCGAGTTGATGAAGCTAGATTCCTCTCCTGTTTCTTCCCAACAGGATGGTCCCCTCCCTTCCACTCCCTCTGCATCTTGTGTCAGAAGGAGGAGGTAAGGAAACAGAGATCCCAGGCCATTCTCACCCCTCCCCCCCCAATACACACATCTAGCAAAGAGGATGGCAACAACTGAGGTGCAGCTCCGATGAGCACACACTGGCAATGGCAATTATTCTGAAACTCTAAAAGTTGTGTACTGCTGAATATATGAGACAGAGTGAGGTGAAAGTTCTCATAACACTACATTTCCCATTACAATTCTGGAAAGCATTTAAATATCAAAAATAAATGTGTGACCCCAGAGTGTAGAACAGACTCAGGCAGTTCCAGCACACAAAATGCTTTGCTAGCGACTAATGCCAGGCACAGATACAGGAATTCCTGCATTCTTTTATTTAACGCCTGGTCACTTATATATATCATGTTCACCACAGATTTACATACAATTTTAGATGGACAAAAATAGTTCTTCAAGTGAAAAGAAAGACTGCACAGCTATGGGGTTGAGATGGATCAGCCTATAATACACAATTCAGATGCCATGTGTTTGGAGGGTTGTACCTGGTTCTGCAAACTTTATCCTAAAAAGTGAAACAAACATTTTCATCTGCCTCTTATCTCCCTGAAGAAACACTGAGAACTGACCTGAGTATTATTTTCAGTGCAACAAGAAGGATAATGTTCTTAATAGTTACACTAATTATTAATTCTTCTCATTCCTGAGCATAGCACACTGGACTGAGTCAGAGCAAAACCATGTGCAATGCATGACGTGACTATTAGACCAGATTCACATGCTCATAAATGAAAAGTCCAAAAGTGCCAGCAGAAACACAGTTTATCTTATGAAAAGAATACATAAAAATGTATATAGATGACAAATGGCAAGCCTATTAACACTAAATACTTCAGAATGCCACAAAGATGCAGAAATATTTAGTCATTGCATTCCCAGGTCATCATAAAATCCTTTAAAGTGACAGAGCGAGCCCTGGGCTAAAGTGGAATAATTCACTGAGTCCTTATGTGAGAAATCCAAATAGCAGCTTATATAAATGGGCCAGCTGAACACTGTAGCTAAAGGTTATACAAGCAGATCACCAAGGCTAACCCACCCTTCCGATAAGGAGAATATCTGCAACTCTGCTATACAAGCTGCAATGCAGATCAATACCAGACATTCCACTACGCTCTCAACACCATGGATTTCCCACAATGTTACATATAATCATGGTTGGCTTCCCTCAGAGAAGCGCACCAAACACAACTATCGTGCTCTTACACAAATATGAGCACCTAGTGCTGTCTGTTCACAGCAGAAATAGGTTTTCCATGACACTATGATATGCACCACCCCCATGTACACTGCACTGGAGATGAAACATGCCATTATTATTTATTATCAGCATGTATTTATAAAGCACCAACATGTTCTGCAGCACTGTATAACACATGGGTGTATTCAACAAACATACAAATACTAAGCGATACAGGTGGAAAATAGGGCCCTACTCAATAGAGTTTACAATCTATTGAACAAATTAGCTCTTCTGTGCTCTTCAGACTCAGACTTTCCAAACAAAGCTCCTGGCAACAGAAGGTGAGAGTAAGAAGGAATGCTGGGAGTTGTAGTTTACAAGCAGCATGGGAACTCCAAACAGCATGAAAGGCTGAGCTCTTTCCAGTATGTGTCTGTGGACCATTGAGAAGGTGATGTGCATCGCGCAGCCCTCCATCTGTTGCAGAAGCACAACTTACAGCTCCACCATAGAGGGATGGAAGGAGGGAAACAGAAGTGGGGGCGCATCTCTGACCTCTCTGCTTCCAGGCGCTACACTGAGAAAGAGCTCAAGTGCTGTAAGGAGAATGGAAGCTTTCTACCCCCAGTAGCAGCAGGTAGCAGCCCCCACAGCACTACAGTCGCACATACAGCTCTCTACCCCCACCAGCCTCACTTACCTTATTGGCAGCCGCTCTAGACGACATCTTGATTCCCCTCACTCAGCCCCCGTTCCCCGGAGGGCCGGTGTCAGTATCACTCCCCAGACGAACGGCTTCCCCCGGCCCTCACACCGCCCGGAGGCTCATCTCCCAGTGGGGCGGGGGAACGGAACTTTCACGGAAGAGAAAGCAACAGCCGCTCAGGGCAGAGTAACCGGGAGGCAGCCCAAAAGTTTCTTTCTTACTTCGCTTATTCCAGCCCAGTCCCACAACCGATCCAAAGACTTCTTTCCTGAAATGGCAGCGCTTAGTCGCGCCTCCACTTCGCACTTCTCCTAGCGCTCGGCTCTGTGCAATGGCAGCGCAGCCCGGCTATACTGTACGTCTATTCCCTTCCCTCCTCCGCCTCCTCCCTTCTCCAAGCAACCGCGGACATGGCCGCCTGGGAGAGACCACTCCCTGTGAGAGGGGAGTAGCACACGCACAGTGCGCATCCTGTACTACTTCTCCCTGTGTCCGGTCTGGTTATCCACTAGGATGTTTACAAACAGTGATCGGAAACACATTGAGTGAATGTATTGTGGATATTTGCCCATATAGCAAACGCAGTACTGTGTAACACTGAGCAAGATGCCCCCATTAGTCTGTACATTCCGCAGACCCGTCCTGCCTGGATTGCATGGGAGAGGGCACTGGCACAACAAGTTCAGAGCACTGCTTGTATTGCCCTGGTACAAAGTCTGCCTGGAGTATATTGCTTTGGTGCGAGTTTCTGCAGTGGATCTATTGCTCTGGTACAAAGCCCACTGAGGACAAACAGCCAAGGAAACAACTCAACTTCTGCTTAGAGAAATGTTACACTGGATGTATTAGCGTTGTTCAAGTGGATACAGTGAATTAAAGGACACTGGTATGGATATAGCACAGTTATTACACTGGATACAATCATTTGCCACAACTGCCCTGGCTCTATTGCTGACCTGGCACAGATTTCACTTTGGATACATTATTTGCCCAAAGTGACAATTTAATCTTTATTATATGTTGATTATGTGAATGTATAAGTATTACTTTTTGCCTGAGTAAATAATTATATGTATTACTTGCTTGTTTTGTATAAGCTGGGGCTTGTCTGATTTCTTCCCCTCGTGATTTAGCTCAGGCAGTGACCACTGAAAAACCAAGTTTTCTGTCCTTTCTGTGATTAGTAACTATGGTATGTGACAAAATTCTTTAATTATATCTGTATGCTTGTATACAATTTACCTGCAAGGCATTTGTCATTTGGAAATGCTGACTGACACATTTCTGATTACCTGACAAGTGGCTGCACCTTGCAGATGGGTTGGGGTTGATTTTGATCATTTTGTCCCCCATTCAGAATCTCTCATAATATTGGTCTGACATTCCTTGTTTTATTATATTACAACCTCACATCCTAACTGTTTACACAAGAAAAGTGGAAAACATAAGAAAATAAAAGCATATTATGTTAGTATACAAATGTCTTTAGTTATCTTCCCAGAATATAGTGGATTTAAAGTCCAAATGGCAGAGGAGATTAATGTTTAGTTAGGTTCAAAACTTACAATACAGTTACATTTTGCTTCATTTAACAGTTCTCCCTCCTTATATTTTCCATAATTTGTATTCTGTACTGCAAAAATATTATTAGTGTTATTTATATTGCACCATAGTCTCCCACGGTGCTTTCAATAGAAACAGGATACAAATACAAGACAAAACAGTTTTTATCTAATATTAGTTACTTACAGTTAGGTATTTCATCTGTATTCTAAGTTCATAACTGGCTTTGACCTGAGATCATAAATGGCTTATGATAACTTTCATATATCACTTCTCATAGAGGTTCTAGTGCCATTATTTTATCCAGAGCACGATACAGAACATAATTTGCAAGCACAAGAGTGCTAATTCCTAATATATGATGACCTAAGGGCTAACAAAATAGAGATGACATATTTTAAAGGGATAGTTCACCTTTGAATGAACTTTTAGTATGATGATAGACATTGATGTAGACATTGATATTCTGAGACAATTTGCAATTAATCCTTAGTTTTTATTTTTTGTTTATTGGTTGTTTCGCTTTTTATTCAGCAGCTGTCCAGTTGGGTAATTCAACAGCTATATATTTGCAATGGTCTAATTTACTGAATATAATGATAAAAGGTAACAATAACACTAAAATTGTAGCCTCATAGAGTAAAAGTTTTTGGCTGCCAGGGTCAGTGACCCCCATTTGAAAGCTGGAAAGAGGCAGAAGAGAAAGGAAAATAATTAAAAAAAACAAACTATACAATATAGTATTTTATAGCAACAACATTTAGGGCTCTGGTACACGCGGGCGACTAATCTCCCCGAGTTGCCTTCCCTCTGCTATCCCACCGGCGACTTACATGTTCGCCGGTGGGATGGCAGAGGGAAGGCAACTCGGGGAGATTAGTCGCCCGCGAGCAGGGAGTTTTGCCGCGGGCGACTAATCTCCCCGTGTACCAGAGCCCTTACAATGAACATGATCATTTCTGAAATAAAGATTCTAGGGATTAAAGCAAAAATCAATTTATATTCACCATGACTAATATGGACTAGAATAAGAGGCTTTTTGTTTGCCTTTGTCACTAAAATGTGTTTGGTAAAAATTGTGGTAACAATATGCTATGTGTTATTTAAGCTAAAGAAAAATATAATTTGCATTTGTCGTTATTAGGACACTGATGCAGAAGGGACATGTTGCAGGAAAATCCTTTTAAATAGGACATGGCTCTCTCATTATTGTTTGAATAACCTCCATAGCATTCAATGTCAATCATTTTGTAACATTCTGGCAAGAGTAATTGTGCTTACAAGTTGTGGAATTGTAACTAAAGAAACACTTTAAAGACATACATTACCACTGACTGTTTACAAGCCACATGACAATCCTTTTTTACTTTTAATCTCTGTATCAACTGTAATTCATATTATAGCAGGCTTGGCTGAGAGCTGCACACTGCTAGCCACAGAAGGAAAGGGAAAGTATTCAGTGGGTCTGATCTCCAGGGAATGCTTAAAGGGGAACTGTCCTAGCATGCCCCAGAGGGAAAGTTTATTAACTATTTTTCGCTAATAGGTGTTTTTATCATATTAACAAGCATTATAAAGTGCTAACATTTTCTGCAGTGCTGTACCACAGAATTGCTGAATTGACTGGAAAAAGTTTGTTGGACCAGATCTGATTCACAGCATTAGAGAGTGTCTGGCAGAAGTAAAAAGGTAAGGCTGGGGAATTTACAAATACAGTTTTTTAAATATTTAATAATTTAAGAAACATGAAATCAGTAAAGACTATTTATGAAAGTGTTATTAAATAGTAATATTTACCTGACTCAAAACTCAATTTTCACCAATATTTAGTACTGTAAACTAGTAAGTAAAAAAAAAAGTAAAACCTTTGATCTGTTGCTTTCACTGGAACAGGGCAAATTTTGAATACATGAGTGTGAAACAGTAATCTAACTTTTGTGAGCCAGTGACCCATAGCTAGAAACCACAAACCCGTAGCTAGTTATTTCCTGACTCCTGCTCCTGTCTTATCTTTGGTCTCTACATGAATGAAACTTGGTTTATTGATTTTAATGTATTTTTCACTACTAACAGGGAGGTCAGCCTAACATAGCTTACCCAACTCACAAGTGAATCTATTGAGATCTCAGTTTAGTGCTTAGTGGCCAGCTCATCCTTGTAATTACTGATACTTGTGGCTTTTCAGGTATAGGTTTTTTAACAACCCAGTATACATAAATCTCATTAATTTAAGGGATGAATTGTCAGCTTATACATTTAGTTAATGTCAGGAAGACCATTGCTATTTGTAGACAGACACATGCTTAGGCACATGCCTAGGATGCAACATTGTGGGGGGCTTGCCTTGGGTACCTGCAATCTTTGGCCTAGCACTGCTTGCTATCTTGCCTATTATATTGTGAGCAGGGCCCTCTAATCCTATTTTTATTCTGTTACCCTCTTTTGTTAATTTATTGTAAGACCCCTGTAAATTAATGTAAATCGCTTCATAACTTGCTGGCACAATATAAATAAATGATGATGATATTATATTTCTGCATAGAATTTACAATATATACGTCATATGTCAAATAATCAGGCATTCAACAATTCATTAGAAACACCTTGGTGTTAAAACTGTCAAGAAAAGCTGATGAATGTAGCATTTGGTTGATGTTAGCAATTATTCTTGGCTTTATAGCTGTCATTGTTTAACTGCCCCTGATAAAAGGGGCTGCTAAAGAAACATTTTAATATGTGTAATGCCCAGTGTCCCTAGTAGGGTTGCCACTTTTTGCGGCAGGTTCAGGCAGGGGGTGGGGTAGAGCGGGTGACGTTACAGGCAGCAGGGTTATGATGCGTTGATTATTAGGGGCAGTCCTTGCTAACTCTTAGCAGCCACAGGTATTTAATTATACACAAACATTATAATGACAACTTGCAATAGCTATGTAATTATGCTTATTTACTGTTTAGTGACACCAAACAATAAAATATATCATATTCAAAGTATGTATTTTGTTTCTTTTATGGACACAAATGATATAAGCTCTGTTTTATTACCTCTTCATCACATTTCTAAGCTTTTGACCCTTTTTTTTGTTACAGTAAATGATATAGCTGACTATATGCCATCCACTCACAGATAATTATAATTTGCTCCACTTTCAATACATAGTAGAACAAAGCGTGTTTTGTGCAAGAGTTTCTAGGCTTGAATGTTTTTCTTTGAGCACAGGAACCCTTAAAAAACGTACAAACTGTTAGATGTGTTTTTGTTTGAAATGGCTATAGCAAATAGGTTTAAAATGTGAAGTCATGGCATTCACACACCGTGGCTGTGAAAAACAAAAGAATCACAAGCTATTTTAATATCATCGCAGGACTAGGACTACACTGACTTTCCTTTTCCACTGATTTCCTATCTGTATCAGATTAAAATATTTCAATTGAAATACTCAGTTTGTCATGTCTATTCTTTTTCCAGGTTGCACCACTGTGATGGTGTAGGGTTGCCACCTGGTCCTTGATGCCAATTGCAATTAATGAAAGAAATGATAACAGAGATAGGTAGGTCAAAGCTTTTTTAAGAAATGTTGGTAAACCTATGAGAGTGTGATGGTAAACTTTTGAGTATGGCCATAACTCTAGGCTTACCCTGCTATAAAACCATACAAAAGCACATTGCTCGAATTATAGATGGACTTAATTTGTCATTTAAACCTGGATATTTGGTGACACAAGCCAAATTTACTACTAAGAATAAATGTGCTATCGGGTTCAAAATCATTATGAGTGGGATGACAATATTTAACAACTGTTCAAACCTTAGCTCAAGCAGGCTCCAGTGGCATCTACAGTCTTTATTATTTTAAGTCCTCTTATGCCACAAGATCAAATACAAGTCAAAGGAATAGTGTGAGTGCATTAACTTTCTTCCTTTTGATTTTGTTCTCTAATTAGGATATTATCTTCATGTAACTAGCCATGGGACTGCATGGTTTTAAATACATGGTTTGTCATTTTTGTTTAGTAACCTTATGGTCAGTCCTAGGGTATATTTTTATATTATTTTAGGGATATAATGCTGCTATGAATTGAGGTGTAAGCAATACTTTAAGTAATTAATAATTCATTTGTTGTTCCCTTTAACATCAAGCTACAGCATCTAATCTCTGTAATTAAGAAACATAGAAAGCAGATAGGATGGTCATGGCAGGCCAACAAAGAAGGTAAGCCCATCTGTCATGAAACCCAGCTAAGCAACTTGACTAAACTATATCCTGCCACAAATGTTTTTAAACCCTAGTGGGGGGTTAATTAGCAGCATATTACCAAGCTAGCCCACATGTAATCAAGTCAGCAATGAGGCCATGCATCCAGCAAATAAAGAAGAAACAGCAATGAACACAGTCACTCTTTATGCTGATTTTACAGGGACTTGACAATGTACTAAAAGCACCATCCTTTGTATTTCATCTTAGAGTATAGTCCTTTGTAATCCATCATATGTGTTAAGGTGGCCATACACGGACCGATTTTTTACTTACAAACGACCGATTCCCGAACGATCCGATGCTATCGTTAAGTTATCGTATTGTTGGTGGTGTACGAACGATCGTCGGCCCACTAAACGAGCCGACATTATCGTCCCCAAAATCGATCGGCCAGGTTTAAAAAGTTTGGTCGTTTAACGATAAAATCTGCCAGTTGGTGTGAGTGTCAGACATTTGTCTTTCAACGATTGTTCTCTGCACATGTCACGATTGCCAGCAGCGGAAGTCAACGACATCGATCGTACGTAGATGTACGATCGTAGGTATTTTACGATAATGATGCGACAAAATCTTTCCCGAATTATCGTTGCCCGTGGATGGCATATCGTATGGGAACTCGATCGCCATACGATCGTTTGTCGTTCATCGCACAACGAGCGAAATCGCCTCGTGTATGGCCACCTTTAGAGTCACTATAGAACAGCCACTTGAGACAATTATACCTTCATAGAAGCTAGGAAAACAAAGCAACTGGGAAATATTTATACATTCGTGTTTTATTACATTAAAAGAAAAACAAAACATTTAGATATAGTGGCATAGTGGGTAGTAACTCAGATGCATAATCAGTTTTTATACTTTACTGCTTTTTTTTGTATTTGTAAATCACATAAAGAACTACAAAGCATATGCAGTGCTGTACACAGAGTTTTTTTAGTTTGTTTAACAGCAAATTATATCTGCATGAGAATTCTCAAGTTTTTACTTATAGCACCAAAGTCAATTTTTAGCTTCAGAGCTTAATATAAATATAAGGGTGCTACAACATAAGCATTAGGTTTCCAATCTGCCTGCAGATCCTGTATTTCTGTGTTACATTCTTGGACAGAGGAGTGGGATGCAGTGTGAGCTAATTGTTATATTCAGTGGTTGCTTTATTAAAAAGGCACATGCCTTGCTTATAGCAAAAGGTACCCAATATGCAGTGCAGATTTTATGTTACTCTACTTACATGAGTACATATTTCACTCTTCAGAGCAACATGACATTTATGGCTTTGCTGTATATGCTGATGAGGAAAACCTTGACCTTGGTAAAATCTGCAGTTAAAAATAGAATGCAGAAGTGGCCATTGATCATACAAGTCCCAGTACTGTTGTGCAACTATTGTTTCAAGCACCCAGCTAAGAGTGTCAGGAAAGGAATCAGCTGCTTTGGTAATTTCTAGATCTTAGGAACTATCTACAAAGCATGAAATTAAGCAGCATGAAAATATAAATTAAGATGTATATGCCTGCGTTCATCCTACAGGCTCTGGATATATCAGGGTAATATAGGGAAGACCTACATCTATTCTGGAATTCAGATATACAAAACTGAAAAACCTTCAGTTCAGGTAGATAGCAGCTTCGTAATTTACCCATATGCCTTTCATTACAAAGGAACAGTAGCACAGAACGTCCAGTAGCTATGGAAGAACTAAATATTTACCCTTACAATACCTCCGCACACACAGTTATGATCTGCTCATATATGTTAGTCTTATTTAATCCACATATTTTTATTTAAGAATAGCAGCAACCCTTGGAATTTTAATTATGTCTTTGCTTATATTAAATAGTATACAGGGCACAAAACAACTGCAAAGGTTTGTTTTAATGATGGGTATATTTATACCATATATCACAAGTGATATTTTTATATCACAGCAATGATCATTTAGTGCTACACTGAGGATAAGTCCAGTTTTAATATTACATGCATAGGTGTAAAAGGAGATTTTAGCTACCCACAAATGGTCATTGAATCTCAATCTGTCCCTTTTTGCATGCCGTATCCCTCTAACTGTTACTGAATCTTTGTGTATATCTTAAAAAAACCCAGCTTTATGTCAAAGGAATACTGTCATGGGAAAACATGTTTTTTCAAAATGCATCAGTTGGCTTCTCAGCAGATTTGTGTATATATAACTTTAAAATTTCACATGGGGCTAGCCATGTTCTTCTATTCCCAGGGTGCCACAGCCATGTGACTTGTGCTCTGATAAACCAGTGTTTTTCAACCTTTTTTGGGCAAAGGCACACTTGTTTCATGAAAAAAATCACGAGGCACACCACCATTAGAAAATGTTAAAAAATTTAACTCTGTGCCCAGCAGCAGTGCCCCCCTAGTACATTGGTGCCAAGAGCAGTGCCCCCCTAGTACATTGGTGCCCAGCAGCAGTGCCCCCCTAGTACATTGGTGCCAAGAGCAGTGCCCCCCTAGTACATTGGTGCCCAGCAGCAGTGCCCCCCTAGTACATTGGTGCCAAGAGCAGTGCCCCCCTAGTACATTGGTGCCCAGCAGCAGTGCCCCCCTAGTACATTGGTGCCAAGAGCAGTGCCCCCCTAGTACATTGGTGCCCAGCAGCAGTGCCCCCCAGTACATTGGTGCCAAGAGCCAGCCCCCCTAGTACATTGGTCCCCAGCAGCAGTGCCCCCATAAGTCAGTGTGCCCCGTGGCCCCCCCTAATACATTGGTGCCCAGCAGCATTTTACTTCTGCTCTTCGGCGGCTTCTCCGGTGGCTTCAGCAGCATCTTCGTATCCCTCAGGCGGGCCGCCTCTTCACTTCTGCCTACACGCGACCGCACACAGGCCCTTTTATAACGTTGCGCCCCGTGCGTACTGACGTCACCCGTACACACGGGGCGCAACCAATGACAGGGCCCGGATTTTATTAAAGGGGGCCCAAGCTACTAAGAAAAACTGTAGCATCGCCGGGCCCCCTTTGAAAGTGAAAATTGCGGCCCTGCCTACGGCACACCAGTGTGCCGCGGAACAGCGGTTGAAAAACGCTGTGATAAACTTCCCTCTTGGCAGCCGATCAGCAGAACAATGGGAAGGGAGCAAGATAGCAGCTACCTGACACTAGTGGCAGATATCAGAATAGCACTCAATAGTAAAAAGTCTAGCTTGGGACTCCTACATGGGGGTAGGAGAAACAATAGGTTATCTAAAAAGCTATTCTAATGTGTAGCGCTGGCTCTTTCTGAAAGCTCAGACACTGCCTACACACCAATATTACAACTAAAAAAAATACATTTGTTGGTTCAAGAATAACATTTTAAATGGTAGAGTGAATTATTTGCTATGTAAACAGTGTAATTAGAAATAAAAAGTACACCATAATAATCATGACAGCATCCTTTAAGCATAGTTTTTCATTGTTCTTATTATTTTTGACTCATGATGTGTTTTTCTGTTGAATGTTGTGTCTTAATATCCATTCTATGTTAGGACACAGCCAAAGACTATTACAGCAAGATCAGGCACTTTAAAGGGGTAGTTCAACTAACTTTTAATATAACGTAGAGAGTGCTATTCTGAGACAATTCGCTATTTCATTTTTTATTATTTGTCATTTTTGAATTATTTAGCTTTTTGTTCATCAGCTTTCTAGTCTGGAATTTAAGCAGCTATCTGGTTGCTAGGGTCCAATTTAACCTAGCACCCAGTCAGTGGTTTGAAAGAGAGACTTGAGGAATATGAATTCAGAAGGGCCTAAATAGAAAATTAAGTAATAAAAAGTAACAATAACAATAAAATTGTAGCCTCACAAAGCAATAGTTTTTGGCTGATGGGGTCAGTGACCCCCATTTAAAAGATGTTAGAAGAGGAAAGTATTTTTTTCAAAAACTATAAAAAATGAAGACCAATTAAAGAGTTGTTAAGAATAGGCCATTCTATAGCATACCCAAAAGTCAACCTGAAGGTGAACCACCCCTTTAAGGACAGGATTTCCTATTGTACAACATCTGGCACAGAGATTTTGACCCAAGGAATAAAAGCTGAATTAAGTATGTTGCAGTCTTTATTTTCAAATGATTATTAATTAACTTCAGTAGCAATCTTATTGCATTCTTTCGATAGATTCTCTCTACTGAATTCTACTCCTAGCAACATGAATATGAGTTACCTTTGGGATTGTGCACATTGATTTCTTGAGCAATTTATATTACACAGCAGATAGGCTGAATGGAGTGCTCCCATGAGCTTGTCCAAATTAGCATTTTGCATAAGCACCATCGTAACGCTCATAATAATGCAATACTTTCACCACAGCAAGGAGCATTGGGGAATTTCATGCATTGAGCACTCCCAAATGAATCATGACTTTAGTGCATCTATCTTAATACTTTCAGCTTTGAGCTGTATTGACAGCTAGGTAAACTGCTTGTGACCAGAGAGTTTTCATTATTACCTCTTTTTTATCCCCATTTTCCCCATTACATGTTTCTAAATTTTTAAGTCAGTGGATTTTTAAAAAAATGATGTGATTAAAAAAGAGTTCTTCCAAGGTTAAGTACAGATATATTAATACTTTAATACAGTGGTTCTCAACCTTCCTAATGCCGCAACCCTTTAATACGTTCCTCATGTTGTGGTGACCCCCAACCATAAAATTATTCTTAAGACCATCAGAAATATGTGTTTTCTGATGGCCTTAGGCGACCCCTGTGAAAGCGTCATTTGACCCGCAAATGGGTCCCCACCCACAGGTTGAGAACTGCTGCTTTAATACATAACATTATTGGAACACGCTTCACACTCTCCCATTGTCCGCCTGTATTATTCTTTTGGGTGGGCTGCCTAGGGTAAATTCACTCAAATATTTCAGTTGAATATTATACAAATATTTCCCCCCAACTGCATTCTCCCCACCCTTTCCATTACTTGTGAAAAATGATTTCCTTGTGGGTAAACACAAGTGCCTAAGAAATAAGGGGCCTCATAGATCAACATACTGCTCTCTAAATGAGTTATAAGCTGCAAAGTGTGCCTTAAAGCAAACCTATTACCCTGAACATTGCAGATCTCTAGGAAAAAATATAGTGCATATGTGAAAACACTACATCATCTAAATAAACCATTTTCATACAATACATTTTTAGCTGTATGTGCTGTTGGAGAATCCTAAATAGAAAAGCTGCAATAGTAAGTACTATTTATGATAAAAATTACAAACCGGATTCCAAAAAAGTTGGGACACTAAACAAATTGTGAATAAAAACTGAACGCAATGATGTGGAGGTGCCAACTTCTAATATTTTATTCAGAATAGAACATAAATCACGGAACAAAAGTTTAAACTGAGAAAATGTACCATTTTAAGGGAAAAATATGTTGATTCAGAATTTCATGGTGTCAACAAGAAGCAATAAGAGGCTGGAAAAAGTAAATTTGAGCATAACGAAGAGCTGGAAGACCAAATAACACTAATTAGGTCAATTGGCAACATGATTGGGTATAAAAAGAGCTTCTCAGAGTGGCAGTGTCTCTCAGAAGCCAACATGGGTAGAGGATCACCAATTCCCACAATGTTGCGCAGAAAGATAGTGGAGCAATATCAGAAAGGTGTTACCCAGCAAAAAATTGCAAAGATTTTGCATCTATCATCATCAACTGTGCATAACATCATCCGAAAATTCAGAGAATCTGGAACAATCTCTGTGCGTAAGGGTCAAGGCCGTAAAACCATACTGGATGCCAGTGATCTCCGGGCCCTTAAACGACACTGCACCATAAACAGGAATGCTACTGTAAAGGAAATCACAGAATGGGCTCAGGAATACTTCCAGAAACCATTGTCAGTGAACACAATCCACCGTGCCATCCGCCGTTGCCAGCTGAAACTCTACAGTGCAAAGAAGAAGCCATTTCTAAGCAAGATCCACAAGCTCAGGCGTTTTCACTGGGCCAGGGATCATTTAAAATGGAGTGTGGCAAAATGGAAGACTGTTCTGTGGTCAGATGAGTCACGATTCAAAGTTCTTTTTGGAAATCTGGGACACCATGTCATCCGGACCAAAGAGGACAAGGACAACCCAAGTTGTCCCAACGCTCAGTTCAGAAGCCTGCATCTCTGATTGTATGGGGTTGCATGAGTGCGTGTGGCATGGGCAGCTTGCATGTCTGGAAAGGCAGCATCAATGCAGAAAAATATATTCAGGTTCTAGAACAACATATGCTCCCATACAGACGTCATCTCTTTCAGGGAAGACCCTGTATTTTTCAACAAGGTAATGCCAGACCACATTCTGCATCAATCACAACATCATGGCTGCGTAGGAGAAGGATCCGGGTACTGAAATGGCCAGTCTGCAGTCCAGATCTTTCACCTATAGAGAACATTTGGCGCATCATAAAGAGGAAGGTGCGACAAAGAAGGCCCAAGACGATTGAACAGTTAGAGGCCTGTATTAGACAAGAATGGGAGAGCATTCCTATTCCTAAACTTGAGAAACTGGTCTCCTCGGTCCCCAGACGTCTGTTGAGTGTTGTAGAAGGGGAGATGCCACACAGTGGTGAAAATGGCCTTGTCCCAACTTTTTTGGGATTTGTTGACACCATGAAATTCTGAATCAACATATTTTTCCCTTAAAATGGTACATTTTCTCAGTTTAAACTTTTGTTCCGTGATTTATGTTCTATTCTGAATAAAATATTAGAAGTTGGCACCTCCACATCATTGCATTCAGTTTTTATTCACAATTTGTTTAGTGTCCCAACTTTTTTGAAATCCGGTTTGTATTTATTTGCTAAGTAGTCATTCTGAAGGTACACTTACTTTAGGTTGCCTCTTAAGGAAACAAAAGAGGGGGATTGATCAATGCACATTCCCTGGTCCCCTGTTTCATAAGTAAATTATCTATGCTACAAAAAACAGGGGTTTTTAGTTACAAAATTATGATCATAAGATTGGTAAGCCACCATACCACGTCAAGGTAAACCCCGTATGGTGGTCCTATCTATTTACCTCTGGTCATATTTTTCAAAGGCTGGCACTCCCGTGCACTGTTGCCATTCTTGACCTAGGGGCTGGTTTGAGTCAGAGGGCTTAGTCCACCCCCATTCCTTCAGCTTTTATAGAGAGAGATTGCCAGGACCACAGCTTGGTTCTACAGGCTTAATCTTCCCCCGCTTGCGGCTTGTAAAGGAGAAGACTGCCCATTAACCAACACCCATTTTTTTAAAGGCATAAGACCACCATTAAAGGGACGGGTGGTGGCTTACCAATCTTATGATCATAATTTTGTAACTAAAAACCCCTGTTTTTTGTAGCATAGATAATTAACTTATGAAACGGGACCAGGGAATGTGCATTGATCAATCCCCCTCTCTTGTATGCTTGTAGTTAATTTGCCCAGATCAGTCGCACTTCCATTGTATTTGTATACTCTGTTTAGCTTTGGAGTGCTCCCACAACCCCCTCCTGTGCCTCTTAACGAAACTTTCACTCATACATACTAGCAGATTAACTGGCTAAACGTAATTGACGCTAGTATGTGTGTTTGTAGTAAGGAATTTACTCTAAGCTCCACTGGGACAGGATTTAATATGAATCATAAACAATATCTGCATAAGAATGTTGGCAATATAAAATAAAACGTAATAAAATAAAAATGATTTCTTAAATGTATATGTATAATACCCAGACACACACATCACTTCATGACCCACTGAAATCACAATTAGACAAGCATAATAAAACACTACCAACCTTAAGTATATAAGGAGCTTCACTAGGCCCTAAAACCATTGTCCAACAGTCTAGGCTCTATTCCAATGTCGGGGAGAGTTCAACAAGCTAAACTGAGATCTTATTTGAGACCAACATATACAATAAATCTAGATGTAGGGAAAACAATCGATATATGGAAAATGGACGCATTATGCATTTGTATAGATGAAAAAATTGATTATAAACAATAATGTATTCTGCCCCTCACTTACAGAATTTCTGGCAGCAAGACGGAAAAAGATATTGATTTTAGTTTTGCCAGCTTGATGGCTTCTTCACAGGCCTATCACTGAATTGCATGCCCTATGATAAGTGCAATGAGGTGCAGTCAAAGCTCAAATAAGAACAGCTGGAAGCTGCCTCGACTTATGCATACAGGCATTCTTTCCCTTGCCTTTGTATTTCTGCCTTTGCCATCTCTTATTAAAGGAAAAGTAACACTAAAAAATCTATTCTACCCTCCCCCAATAATTGCCCTATCCTGAAAACCATTTGTTATTTTGAATGCTTTAGTAGAAAATACCTGTAAAAAACTAGGCTTCCTGTCATTTGAACAAAGGCGATAGCATGCTGGGGAAAGTATCGGGAGATGCATCAACTATGCGGCGATCGATTGATCGAGCCTAGCCTGACTCCTTCCTATACAGAAGTCAGGCTAGGCTCGATCAATTGATTGCTGCATAGTTGGTGCATCTCCCGATACTTTCCCTGGCATCGCCATATCGCCTTTGTTCAAATGACAGGAAGCCAAGTTTTTTACAGGTATTTTCTACTAAAGCATTCAAAATAACAAATGGTTTTCAGGATAGGGCAATTATTGGGGGAGGGTAGAATAGATTTTTCAGTTAAAATTTTTTAGTGTTACTTCTCCTTTAAATGTAACTAACATGGCAGGCAAAGTAAAGCTTAATCTCTAAAAGAAGCCCCCAAAAATTGTATTTTAATCTTTTTTGGAAAGGGTACATACAATACAACCACTGAACTCTAAGCTAAGGTGCGGGAGGTTGTGGTCTTGCAGAAATGAACATAATGTTCATTACAAATAAAAAACCATGGATCAGCTAAAGGCACCTTTTCCTGAGCAAGTATGGAAACATTAATATTCTTGTTTAGTAAAACAAAAATACTACTATTTCCACATCTAAATGATACTTTATTCACAACACGATGTGAAACATGAAGCACCTCTGTCAAGTGCTGCAGAATATGTTGAAACTATATAATAAAAGATAAAAAATAACTATTCCTTGGTAAAGCCAAGAAAGCACCAAACATTTTTCTGGGCCATTCATAAAAAATATGACTAAGAGCAGGTGGGTGGGTGTGTCTTTAGTGTCCTAACTGTCCCTGCCAGCAGCACAGTAGAAGTATAGCCATAGATGAAGTAGAAGGATAGCCAGTAGATGGATAGCCAATCACAAACTTGCATAAACACAAGCAAAGACAGGCATCAGTTCCACACAGCAGCTGATTGGTCCTTATACGGCAGTGTGCTGAGTGCCACCGGCTCCCTTGCACAGCCTGGGAAAAGAGCAAACAGGAAGTGGCACAGATGGGCGGGACTAGTAGGGCTTGGGGGACATTTTTATTAATTCAGCCCAAAACAAAAATTGTCTAAGCACTTTCCATCTATATTTAGAGGATTATCGTGTATGAGTACATTCTTGATCATTACTTTCAGTGAATAACTTCTAACAAACATCAGTAAGAGTTGCCTTTGGACCAGATAAATGTACAGCATATACATTTTATTATTACAGAGGCAAGCTAGCAAGAAATGTGGAAAGCTGTGTTAGTGCTTTTATTTGCTGTTGACTTATTCTGACATGCATCGATTGAGGTTGCAGACAGAATTAAATATTTATAGAAAATCTAAATGATCTAAATATTAATAACGCAGCAAAAAGACTTTACCATAAACTAATTAATAAACCATTTCATTTGTCCATTGGTATTCAGGTATACGTGGTGCACCCTGTAGTTTTAAAAGCTTTTCTGATACATATGTGAAAAAAGACATGTATCCTATAAATTGATTTTACAAAGTGTATGCATTACCACTTTTTGCCACTATACATTTTCTTCTCAGCTGCCTGGATCCTTTTTCTATTTTTGTGTATAAGTGAAGATGGGATCTTTTGTTTGACAAAGCGTGAAATAAAATTCAAGCCGTTTCTCTAGGCTACACGCGCACATAGACGTGCAGAGAACTTACTTATGCTGGTAGCTTGTTCAGAATGCTATGTTATTTGCAGTGACGAGTACTAACATATTCAGCATTAATGACTACAAATACATACAGATATTAGATTTAGCCTTCAGTTCCTTTGAGCAGGAAAAGTATGCTACATAATGCCAAACTTGGTATACAAATAAGGAATCCTGAAGTGTATTTCTAAATGTATATTAAGCCATTAAATTCTGCCTGAAACACTGATATGTGAATAATTCATTAGACAGAGGCTAATTTATCTTTTATTCTAAAGGATTCCTAGCAGTTTAAAATTTCCCCATTTAATTTTTTTCCTGACTGCCAGGAACACTTTCATTTTATAACGAATTGCCATATTCATCAATGGTGATACTGTCAGTTTGTTAAAATGTGTTTGAGCGTTTAGAGTTGTCAAACACTATTCTGTTCAATTAAGTGATAGGAGCCAGGGCTGTTCAGCAGTAGCACTAAGCACTATCACTTGCCTGAATTCCAATGTGTATTGCATGCTTTCTGCAAGAAATAAATAGAAATTGTTAAATATGCAATTAGCAATGTAGCTACTCTGTGCCAGGCCCCCCTGCAAAATCTTTTCTGATGGGCCCAGTGCAGAGTACCAAACTCTTGCAATCCCCAGCCCCCTTCCCCCCCTGCTCCATGTCCCCATTCCTGTGTCCCCTGCATCACGTCCACTGTCACTTGTAAATCCCCAGTTCCCGCCTGCTCTCCTATCTAAGAGCCAGCAGGAGCAGTGATTAACAAGCAACAATCAGGGCCGTACTCTACTACTCTCCTGCTCTGTGACCTCCATGAATATTATGGTCATCATGCGCTGTTAGCGGGCATGCACATGGTAAAGAATGTGGCATGCATACTGACAATGAGATGGGAGAGGCCAGTGGGTGGGCAAGGTGGCCGGGTTGTTCAGGGCGTCTGGCCGGCTAGGCTACAATAGAGGAAGTAGACCCACGGCCTGGGCCCCCTGCGACCACGGGGTCTGTTACGCCACTGTATGCAATGCCTGATATTTGTTTTCAACTATTTCATACATTTTTATGCTGTTTTTAACGGTATAGACATGCATTTTAAAAACTGTATATACATGCCTGCCAGCAAAGAGAGAGCAATAATATTTGAAAAACATAAACTCACAATATAATAATATAATATCAATGTATAATTACTTATAGTGAGCTTTTTTGCAGCTTATAACATTTTCTATCTTTACTGGTTTCTAAGCTATTAGCAGTTTTAAACTGTGGGGGCTTTCAGCTCAACATCACTCAGAATGTGAGTGGCCCTAGGGTTAGCAGTTGGTGATGTATAGGCACAGAGGTGCATATTTATTATAGATTTATTATGGTGTGTAAGGCAACATCACCGGTGATGTTGGCTTACACACTATAATAAATATGCCCCTAATGATCACTGACATTTGGGCTCTAAAGGAGGACTGCTGTAGGAGAACTGCTGAGCCAAACCCCTAGTATCAGAAGTCTAATATCACAGAAACCACTTATAAAAGAAAATTAAACAGAAAAAAGTGCTCAGTGGAGCATTCCGAATTTTATATTTGGTTAGATCATCTTCAACATGTTCATTACTTGCAGACTGCTGATTCTCTTTTATCCCAGCATAAAGTGCCTACAGAGTTCACTACTGACACCAGTACAGTGCACCAAATAAAGTGATTTTCTCTGTGGAAAATCCCCACCACCTGCACACTTAAAACAGAAATGCTCTGATTGTTGCTATTTATGATCTCCAAACAAAGGAACAATGCAGAGCGGCTGACTTTGACCTTACTTCTGAGCCCATTTCCAGGGGACAGGATGCATGCCATTTTTGTTGTGATTCTACATCATAATATTCAGGAACAGTAAACCCCTGCCTCAGAATGCCTATCCAAAGCCTGTATTTATGGTTTCATTCTGACAGTGCTTGAAGCACAGGAACTTTCCAAAAATCACCAGAAAATGTAACCTCATTCTTTGTGCTTTTGCTTATTGTATGGATGGTTTCTACCATAACTGCAAAAATTGTATTGGGCCATTCTGATGCCCTAAAACATGTTTTGAAATAATTTTTTTGTCCGCTTTAATGGGAAATGTTCAGTATTTACAAGCAAGGTTTATACCTACCTCCTGTATTGGTCAGTATTTGTAAGTAATTTGTATGTTTGATATATACATCCTACTGTACAGCCATGTGGAATATGCTGGCACTTTCATGCAATAATAATCACTGTATAAATGTTCAGTAAAATATGCAGGCATAGCTAATTCTGCATACGTGTCTGTTTACATGTGTTTACTCATGTATGGGGGCAGACAGGGTTTAAGGATGACCTATAGTATAACCTTAATAGTTAGTCATCTAGGTCTGGAGAGATGAAAGCACATGTCAGCTTTAGCAGAACCTACATTTCACATTCTCACAAAAATAGTTGAAACCGTTAATTAAAAAAAAAAAACAGTATAGATTAATTTTGATTTATTAGATCTAAAAATAATGTTTATATTGAAAAAACTTTAAAAAAAAGTCAAATTTGGGAAATAACACTAATACTGGATGTATTAACACAGAATGTAATTTTTTTCAATAAAATATCTTTAAGTACTGTGAGTGAGTGACCAAATGATTAGGTGAACACGAGTTTTGCCTTTAATTGCTCCCTAGTGGGAAATTTAAGCTGCGAAGAAGGTGTTCTTAAACTGCAAATGGGTTTCTTCTGGTCACAAATTTTATTATTGGCTTCTGAAAGAAGTTTGAAGGAACAGGCAGGCCAGACACTCTATTCCATTGGGCCAGCTCATATACTGGATCAGACTTTGCAGGATTGTTGTCTTGAGAAAAGGTATTTAACTGTAATTAAAGGAGAAGGAAAGGCTAAGTCACTTGGGGGTGCCAAAATGTTAGGCACCCCCAAGTGTCTTTAATCGCTTACCTTGTACCCCAGGCTGGTGCCCCTGTTAGGAGAAAACCGCACCAGCCCAGGGTATCTGTAGTGAGCGCTTCCTCCTTCCGCATTTCTTCTGTGGCGAATTCCCTGGGCCAGCGGAGCGTGCCAACGCGAAAGAAGGAAGCGCTTGCAGCTACTCCAGGGGCACCAGCCTAGGGTACAAGGTAAGTGATTTAAGTCACTTGGGGGTGCCTAACATTTTGGCACCCCCAAGTGACTTAGGCTTTTCTTCTCCTTTAAAATAACGGTGGTCTTACTGAGCAGGGCATAGAGCAGGAAGGCTACCTGTCTGTCTGAGGAAGACCTCCCAGAGAGGTTGGTGATAATGCCTGCCACTGCAAAAGGCAAAGGGAATGATTGAAAGTAAATCCAGGAGGCTGAGGAACCCCTCAAGGAATTATAATAATGTAATTTAATTTAAAAAAAGACCCTCATCCATCAAGTTCAGCCTTTTTTGTCTAAATAAATGCTGCCTAATTGGACTGTGTAAATAGAAGAAAGTGTTTGTTTTTGAAACCCTATGCAACCTCTCTGAGGGTGCTTGAAGTTGCAGTTCCTGAGCAGCAGATGTGAATATGCCCTAGGTAACAATATTAAGAGTTACAGTTCCTTCTAATCTGTGCGTTTGTGCACACACACACAAATTTCAAGGCGCAGAAGAATTTTGTGTGAAAACCACAAAGCTTTGTATTTATTGTGGCCTGGACACACAGTTTTGAAAATACACATCCAAGTTTAAAATGTGCACACAAAAGAATTTTTTGCACACATAGCCAAGAAGGAATTTTTAGTTAGGAATTTAGTAACAGCAAATTCTAATTTAACTTTTAATTTTAATAATTGCGGACTATTTATATTTATATCTATGGGCTCCACAAGTTTTCCTGAACTCTGGCATGAATTGCAAGCAAAGGAATGTCTTTCATCTACCAACATAGAAAAGTGCAATACTTCATGCTGTAAACCAATGCAAAGGAAAGCCAGTACATCAGGGCACCAGAGATTTGCCACTGACTATTGTTGAGTGAAAACCACAATTTTTCCACAAAAGGCAGGCAAGTGTAGAGCAAGAAGTCTCTCTTTATCAGCACTGAATGACTTGGGATTCCAGTTCTCATTTTAATTTGCAGATTGCAAAAGCATGATCCCTCCCGCACGTCTTTACCACACAAGGCCTCAAACTAAACGAGGTGCTTGACGTCAACCAAGACATATCTAAGTTCTAACAGTGTTCAACTCCCCCACATTCTCTGGCAGATGCCCTCCTCCCAACTGGCTCCAGGAATGCAAAGTGTTCATCTGGAAGAAAAGCACTTAAAATTCCAGTTGGAAAACTTAAGACACATGCCATTAGAAAAGAGATAAATAAGTTTATCTAAATGATAAAGAACCCAATAGCTATGGCTAGGTCATGTTCCTATACCAGTACCTGTACAGTGGCACAAAGCAGATAATGATTAATACCAGAATTTTAAAGGAAATTATCTTGATCAATTGTGAGCTTATAAACAAATGATGTAACTGCATATACATTTTATTGCTGTGTGAAACAAGGTAACTCCCTGTTGCTTGGGGAGGCTAAGCAAATGTTCTACCATTTTCCTGGAAATCAGGTCAGTGGAGACACCTATTTCAGTGATTATCATCATCGTTAATTAATGCTTTGCCCCCATATTTCCACAGTACATTTTCACACAAGAGCTATTGGAGGGAATTGTAGATGCCTTGATAAGAGAACAAAAAAACACTAGTGCACAAAACCCAAAGAACTTTACATGCAGTATACCTATGATATATTTTTCTTTTAAGGCAAAACAATGGCTTTCTATACTCAGGACTAACATCTTTGGCATATACAGTGAGGAATGAGGGCAAAGCTCATTGTTTCCATAGAACACTCCTTTCTAAATGTGTATTTGCATATATTAGTGGAAGCTGCTATACAGCATTCTTTGTAACACACACAAAAAAAAACCTGGAAATGGAGTATCCGTTTATGAGCAGCAAATACCAAGAAACAGGATTATAGCATTTAGGCAGTCAGAATAGTGAAACCAATTTTGGAACATGCAGTACGTTTATGACAGTGTACACAGTATTAGGTTGGATAACCAGTACACCTTGAAAAGCAAGATTTTTAAAAAGGCTGTAGATTATGCAATCTGCTACTGAATAGACATTATACTGACACAGCTATATAAAGACAATAGCATTGCTACATATACACAAGGATATTCTTCTCATCTGGTTCATTGGCATGCCTTGCAAGGACAAGAAAAAACACAATCACACAAATCCTCTAAATTACAGACAGTGTTTAGAAAATTACACATCTATATATGCTTCTTTGCAACATGTGGGGTGTGCCTATGTACCCCTTCAGCCTGCTGCCAGGAGTTACACACAAGTTGCAACCAATGCAATGAAGGGGACAGGAAAAGTCAGAGTAAGGACCACAAAGTGGACAGTTTCTTCATAGCATGTAGAAAGAACATTAACCTTCAGGGTGATTTATATTTGATTGACAGTTGCTGTCATAAGTTACCATTCTGATTAATTTATCATTTCCTCATTGCTCCCTAATCGTAGTAACACAATAAATTATTTTTACCAGTTAAGCAAATCCCGTATAGACAAGAACTGCATTAATAAAAACACAATACTCTCTGTTTTGGAAGGCCTTCCTAACCCAATCAAGTATTACAGTTTAGCGTTGCCACTAAATTCTAACACCCCATAAGACAAAAACAAATTCAACTAATCAAAACAGTCAAATCACAGACATTCGCAAAAGTATTTATACTGTAACTCCTGGGACTCTACCATGATTCATCACTACATGTTCTACCTAGGGTGGGGCATGTGGCATCAGGGGTGGGTTTTGGGTAATGATCTGTGGGCGGGGCTGTGCTTACAGGGGGGCAGGGTTATGATGCAGCAATTGGTGATTGGCTGATCACCACGTCATTTACTTCAAGTCCTGTCGAGTTTCCTAATGTGGAAGTCCAGTCAGGCAGTTTTCACGCGTACTGCCCTTCTGAAAACCTACCCTAAATCTACCCTATATCTTAAATTTGCATTATCCTGTACTAGGTATTTATAAGCAAGGCAAAGGTTAATGTGAATATCACAAACTGTTTCTTTGTATATGGAAACAATGTAATACTATGAACAGTAGTGCTGCTTTGGAGAGAACAATTTGTATAGTTACAGGTATGTTGTGTGTCACAAATGCACAGTTACTTTTGTACTTGCACTGGGATGTGTATTATCTGGGAGCTATTTCAACATTTCGCTTTTTCTAATTTGCAAACACCATCATTCCTGTCTCTTTATGGCAAGTATCCTAGATGTACACTCAGACCCCTAGAGCAGGATCACTTATCTATGCTTAAAAACTTACTACACTGCTGCGTGGCAGATTCACTGACATGTAAGAGATAAGAGCTTTGCCAAGGAAAATCAAAGCTGATAAACTTTTACAACAATTAAATACCGGTACATGAAATCTAATTGTCTAATGTGACATAAAAGCAAAAATACTGTGCCATCCTATGCACTTTGAAAGAGGGCTTTAGAACTCTTGAACCTGATTATGATATTATCTTTGATAAAGCACCACTTGCACTGTATAAGTCCAATGTACAAACTGCATTTTAAAGAGGTTATATGTCGGTCAGCTGTGCCTACTTAAAAGAGATATATATATCACCAAATGGAAAGCAATCACTTGCAGTATCTGGATGATTTCAAGCAGAAGTTGCTATATATGGAACGAGATATCCTTCTGGCCCACTGACATTTTGTTGTTCAGGCTTTTTGGCTGGTCTCTAAAAAATACACTGAAGAAATGGGCCAGTTTTGTCTGCCCAAATTTTTCTATTACATAACAAACACTGGGTTTATTTTAATGTACATTACTTACTAATGAAAAAGAATGAAAATTTAGGCTTGCCAGAGAGGCACAGAGAGAATCTCTTGAAGTAGTCAGAGTATTCAGGAATTTGTAATATTTGAACATGATCCAAGAAGTGTTAGTTACACAAATGTTGCAGGTCAATAAGAACATGTTATCAGCTTCCAGGAAAAAAGAAGATTTTAAAGATGGTTTTCCAGCTGATAAGACAGTCAGCACAAGCAGAATATGCTGGTCAATTTATTTGTGCAAAACATGAGCATCAAAGTTATTAAATCTAGCTAAGTTCTTAATTATACATCATGGTTGTGAGCAAACACTTATTTCACATTGTACTGACTTTAATAAGGTGTGGCAGTAGGAATTTACCTTGTATGTGCATAGAAGGTTTTGCCAAAATTTGTTGAGCGTGTATCGGAGCCTTTGTGTCGCACACTGTATTTGTGCTCTTGCTTTCCTGTTTACAGATTACAGCAACTGGTTCTCTCTCAAGATTTCAAACTATTTTTCTGCATCTCAGCCTTTTTTCTACATGGTTGACTTCACAGCCATACATTAAAGACACAAAATAGAAAGTGGACGCCATTGTGATAGATTGCCTTTGATTTTATTGATACATTGCTACTGATTAAAAGTTGAACAATAAAGCAGGAGCGAGTATTGTCAACTTCTTGGCCAAGCTTAGCACGGTGATAGAGTAAGCAGCGAAGTTAAATCTCTTTCAATTAGCAATTCTGCCTGCTCAGTCACTTTCCTTGTACATCGCAATAAAAAACACCAAATGGATAAGGCTAAGAAATTTATTGAAGACTCAAATGAGATAGTTTTACATGAGCCAGCAGTATCTTGGATATAAATATGAGAGATGCTCTAAATGGCAATCTGCCACAGGTTATTTAATTGAAAGTGTTGAGTTTTTTTTTTAAAAAGGTTTTCAAGCCAACTTTGTTTACTACAGTATGTTGATAAAGGGATAAAAGACCCTTTGTGTAACTATCACTAAATAATCCTGTAAATACTCTGTAAAACATATGGGCACAGGTTAATCAACAGACACTGCCTTCTTCCTCTGCATAGTTGCATTTGCTCTTATGTATGATGTAGCACAAAATGAAGAATATCAATATTCTCCTATGACAATACACTGCATGCATGTAGAATACTTTGTGGGCTTTACCTAGCCATAACTATAGGATGTCACCTGTTGGTTTTACTGCCAATAGGTGGAATGTGCCCAGACTATATATGTTCTTTTCTATTGATTTGGTAATTCATTAACCTATTCAGGTGTACTCCTTGTTAACCAAAAACCTAGTTTTTTCAATTAAAATCACTTTAGGACTAAATTAAATCTAAATTATCTTTTTTAGTATAGAAAAATCATCTTGTTTGATTTCAGCAGCAAGACACATGGGGTTTGCGCTAAGACACTTCACTGAAAATCCAGGAGACTCAGCTCACCAATGGCACTGAATGCAGGCCACTCACTCTACACCAGGGATCCCCAACCTTTCTTGAGGTGGCCATACACGTTAAGAGCCACTCGCTTGGCGAGGTCACTAAGCAAGCGGATCTTCTCCCGATATCCCCACCTACAGGTGGGTGATATCGGGCAAATTTAAGCTAATTTAGAATTAATTAGAACAACGTTAATGGGCGCAGTCGGTTCAGGGGCCACATCAATGAGCCCAATCGATATCTGGCTGATTTCAGGCCAGATGTCGGTCCGGCAGACCCGTCGTTGGTGCCCCACAGGAGGCTTTATTTGGTAGTAAATATTGTTTTTATTCAACCAAAACTTGCCACAGTCAGAAATTCAAAAATAACTACCTGGTTTAGGGACACAGAGCAACATCCAAGGGGTTGGTGAGCAACATGTTGCCCCCAAGCCACTGGTTGGGGATCACTGCTCTACACTATGGTGGTAAATCAGAAGATCTAGATTTGTCACTGGTTGCCATCCAGGTAGCCAATTAAATTAAGCAACAATGACTGGCAAGCAATTACTACCACAAAGCTTTAATATCAGAAAGCAATAGGCATTGCCATTCTATCATGAAATATAGAGGTTGCTAGTGTTCTACATTCTTAGGCAGAGTCAGGAATTGGCATGGAACATCATTTGAAGTCTAGTGGTGCAATCCAGAAGCTGTTGTATGTTACATACACTGCCCCTATATATATATATATATATATATATATATATATATATATATATACCTCCCAGCGTCCCATTTGTGCTCTACAGTTATATAGTCCTGTTAGTTACAATCCTGTTATTTCACCACACAACTCAGAACCCACACAAGATCGAAGATTATATGTCCCACCATCCTGCCACTCCACCGCTTGTGCATTCCTAAAAAGAGTTTTAGAAATGCAGGTTGAGGCAGAGAGTGGAAAGCAGTGTGGAAGCATGTACTCTATAGTGTCAGAATGGGGTGTTTGGGGCCCACTAGGGCTGCCACCTCAGAGGACACCCATCCCAGTCGTGATTTCTTCCAGTTGTCACCATCCTCTACTGCCCCACTTGCAATTGGGGGTGGGGGTACAGCGCAACTTTTCCATACGCTTGCGCGAAAAATTCGGAAGGGTTCTGTCGCTGCTTACAATCGTTCAGTATGAAAATTTTGTGACTTTCGGATCGCCAATACGATATTATCGTGACTAATACGATTTTCTTGTAAGCCTTTTCGTGATATTTGCGATCTTCAGACATTATCGTATCCAATCCAAATTTTTCCCATTCGGGATTTGAACTCGTGTTTTAATGAATCGGCCCCATAATGTATTAGTTATTCATATACCAGCAACTTTAAAATATTTCAACTACAGATATTACAGTAATACATTTAAGTGTATTTATGTAAATGTGAGCGCAGTGATATTTTCCAGCTTTCTGAGGCAAGCAATGACATTCCACACTAATGTTCAATTTAGTGACAGTTTGGTGGGTGGGTGTGGATGCTAGATCATATTTGTTGTTTCTGTCTCTGTAAAATTACTGGCTAAGTTACATTAAAATATGAATGCTGACTAAACTGGCTGCAGCTGACCTGGCAAACACAATAACACCAAAATATATATTTATTATATATAAAACAAGATAAAGCATACTATATGTACCAATAATTACTGCAGTGCAGAGCATCCTTTGAGGGGGAAACATGCACAAGAGCAGCTGCCCTGGGTCTGCACTTAAAAGAAAACATTAGAATGCCCCACTCTCATTCCAAAAATTGTTTTAAAAATATTTTTTAATGCAGGTAGGCATGGAATCCATGTGGTGCCAAAAATAATGCCATGCATTTCCATCGTGCAAAAGCTGGTGCCTGCCTAATGATGACATATAGCCCTGTTAGCTTCCGCATCAGCTCATCCCCCAACTGCCTCCTTACTGACGTCAATGGAGTCAAGCAAGTGAACTGGAAATATTTCTGTAGGTTCTGTTCTTAACACATGTAGTCAGATTTTACTTTACCTTTAAAGACTACTAAAAACATGGAACTTTGGAAAAACGAAGAGAAAAATGTTAATGATAACAGCATATTGTTTTGCTAAATTCTTTTTGTGGGTTAGGCTTGAACAAAGGAGTGTTCTCCCATAGGACAGGGAGCCGCTAATAATATAATCTTGAATATGTTCTATATGAGAAATCTGTGCTCCTAATAAATGCAAGTTCCAATGGCAATGAAACATTTTATTGTTAGTCATTCAAGATTAATACTATGACAAAAGTTCATTCTAAGCAAAATATCTTATTTTGTTGCTTCTTTGTGTTTTGTTTGTGCATGATTCTGTGCATACTGTTTATATATGATTCCTTTCTTCTTCCAGACTTTATGACAATTATTTAGCCAATGACAAACTCAGAGGCCCTGTTCTGTTTTTTGATAACACTGAAAACCCCACAATCTGTAGAATAATACAATATATATACATAATACATTAGAATAATTTAGTTTGCACTATTTAGGGATAGAAACATGGGTTCTAAATTGTAATAATGCACTTACCCATAGCTTTATTTTCTAACCTGTAGTAGCCTTTTCAAAGTCAACTGCTGATTGGTAGCTACTGACTATTGCACATGTGCAATTTATTAATTTTATGTGATTTATGCACATCAGTGAACAGACTATACCAGTCAGATCAGTACTTTAAACTACTTTCTCTGAAGTTCAGTTTCTAATATGTTATCATAATATTTTTTGTCCTGTGGGTGTGTGCACAACAATGGAATTTTGGCCTTTGCTGTTTTAAGGAAATATCCACTACTGTGTCTGAAAATAAAAGATTCTGAAGGTCTTCTTCAAATTTTAAACAAGCTACAGGCCAGACACTTGGCTCACCCAGATTTATATATTTGTATAGAAAGATTACAATTTCTTTCTTTCTCATGTTTCAAAAATGTCTTGGGGACATTATAACAGTGTCTCTGAAATGTAGGTACCAAATAGGTACTATATTAAGAAAATGAGCAAGACAAATCATGACAGAAGGTAGACATGAATGGAAACAAGAACAGCCACTATCCTGGTTGGGATAAAAAGGCTGACCACCAAAAAGATACAAAAAGAAACTTAAAGGAGTGCTTATACAGAATTATAAGAATATAGTATGTAGTATGCACACTATTTTTTCACAGGTAAAGTTCCAGAAGACATTTCAGAAGCAGGCATTGTAACAGAAAACATCCATGGATATAGACTAGGGCTTTATTAAAAATGAACATGTAAGCACTAAACACTGACCAAGTAGGGCTTCAATCTTTAGCAGTCAAAGAAAGTCAAAGATTCTGAGCCAGCAATTGAAGCAACAAGGGACATCAGTAGAGCTACTAAAGGTCAAGCAACTTTAATATAAGCACAAGATAAAGAAATCAAACATAAGAGAGTCCAGAAAAAAACAATAGAAATTGCAGAATATACATACCTAATTTTACCTAAGAGAACTGGAAAAACTTATTGACTCGAATATAAGCCTAGGGTGGGAAATTATTTTACTATGGGGCTAGGTAAAATCAGGGCCGCCATCAGGGGGGCACAGCGGGGACAGCTGTACCGGGCCCGGGCAATTTTTACTTTTAAAGGGGGCCTGGCGGTGTTACAGTTTTCTTAGTCGCTCGGGCCCCTTAATAAAATCCGGGCCCTGTCATTGGTTGGTTGCGCCCCGCGTGTACGGGTGACGTCATACGCACGGGGCCCAACCTTATAAAAGGGCCTGTCTCCATTCGCGTGGAGACAGACGTGCGGAGGCGTCGCCCGTGAAGGATCCGGAGATGTTGCTGAAGATGCCAGAGGAGCCACCGAAGCCATCGGAGAAGCTGAAGAGGACTGCTGCAGGTCGCCAATGTATTGGGGGGGCTGCGGGACACACTGACCACCAATGTATTAGGGGGACACTGCTCTTGGCACCAATGTATTGGGGGGGCTGCTGCTAGGCACCAATGTATTATGGGGGCACTGCTGCTGGGCACCAATGTATTATGGGGGCACTGCTGCTGGGCACCAATGTATTATGGGGGCACTGCTGCTGGGCACCAATGTATTAAGGGGGCTGAAGGGTACACTGATCACCAATGTATTATGGGGGCACTGCTGCTGGGCACCAATGTATTAGGGGGCCCTGGCTACCAATGTTTGTGTGTCCTTTCTACTGATGGGAGGGATCACTGGGGGGGGCATTGGAGGACAGGGCGTGGGAGGAGGAGGGCCCAGAAAATTTTGTTGTGAGGGGCCCCGTGATTTCTGATGGCGGCCCTGGGTGAAATACATAAACAGCATGAAGTTGGAGAGAGAAAAGTTTGTCTCATAGTTTTCATTGTTTAACCTTTTTATTATTATTATTTTTTTTTTAACTGTCAGTTTGGGAAGGCTAAGGAAGCTGCCATACTGAGTATTAAGTACTTGCAATCCTGCTGTGCGCTCCCCTGTATGCGCTCCCGTCCTGCTGTGTTGTGCTCCCATTGTTAAATCGTGTGCTGCAATCCTACGCTGTGTGTGCTCCCTTGGTATCTGTGCGCTCTCCCTTCATATGAAGACGTGCGCGCACACATGTGCTTCAATCCAGCGCTGCTCCCTTTGTATGCGGACACGCGTGTATGCGCGCTCATGCACACACGCACACGTCCACGGGGAGGGGGGGGTGCGCATGTGCGTGCTGATGGGTTTTTCTACTTTTCAGCTAAACTACAAAGTACCGTATATACTCGAGTATAAGCCGAGGGTGACTTTTTCAGCACATTTTTGGTACTGAAAAACTCGGCTTATACTCAAGTATATACAGTATTTCTACAGCTCACAAATCTAGAGAAAACATGACATCTTGTGTGCGTATCTGGACTGCAATTCAAAACAGGACCTGGCATTTTATGTACAAGTAGCCCCTTCACAGGCCCAACATTTGTGGCTGTCTATGGAATTTTACAGCAGTCCCTCTGGTATTTGCCACAATATACAGATTGCCAGTCTGCGTCTGCCTCTAAGTAATTCTCTGATATCATATAGTTACCTACTAAAGCTGGCCATACACGTGGCGATCTGACGATGTTTCGTGCGACCATCGGTCGCACGAAACATCGTCAGATGTGCCACACACCATTCAGGGCTGAATCGGCAGGTAAGGAGGTAGAAACAATAGGATTTCTTCCTCCTTCTGCCGATTCAGCGCTGAAGGGAGATTTTGATCAGGCGCCTTCTATGGCGCCCGATCAAAATTTTCCAACTGGTCCGATCTGCGAGTCGGCCGATATCAGCAGCTTCCTGCGATATTGTTCGACTCGCCGACATACCATACACGCACCGAATATCGTACGAAACGAGGTTTCGTACGATATTATCGGTGCGTGTATGGCCACCTTAACTTAAATAAGCATCTTGTGCACTTTTGTAACCACCATGCATACTAGCATGTATATGTTCAAGTGTTAAGTGGTGGTCCTCTTTAAATTAATGTAATCAATGCTCATCTCTAGTAGAGATGACTTTGTAACACAAAGGTTGTAAATTCAACAAGATGCTGAAAGTACTCCCAAACACATCATACTAAGCTGATAAAAGCACCTAGCAGGTGACATTTGGAGAAGTGACAAAGATGGGAATAACAGCAGTATGGGTTAGATAAGGGGTGCATTTAATGTTTTAGCAATGCTATCACTGACAGGCACACCAAGTGTTAGAGATTTGAATGGAAATCAGGGAGAAATAAAAGCAGAGCCAAACATCATAACATTACATGGAACTGGAGGTTGGAAACGAATTTGACAACAACAGTGTTTCTAACAGAAGAAAGGATTTGTTGCTATTCTGTGACTAATTTATGGCGTAGTCTATTTTTGTAGCTTTATTTGCTGGAAACCTTTTTGATCCTTAAAGAAGAAAGAATTTGTGAAAATAACTGATGCCTATATGAAATGTCCCTTAAACCTTGCCAGAGACATGTTTGAATTGTATTTTTCTGCATCTCCATGTGTTCATAAATTCATTACAAGCACCAATGATTTTATTCTAAGGTGACTTTAGTGCCCACTTCCTTTATCTTCCCAAGCTCAAGCCTTCACACATGCAAAGAAGCATAAGACATATGTACTTCTACTGGACTTTACTTGTGTTTGCTCCTTCACTCCTAATCTGATTGTTATTAAGAATTCATAAAGCGCCAACATATTCAGCAGCAATATAAGTGCAATATAAGGATGTATACTGTACATTGAACATAATTACGTACAAAAATACCAGCAATAACCAATACATGAGATAAAGAGGCTTTGATGAATATAGCTTATGAGCTAAGAATGAGTAGAATTGCTAGATGGATCATAATCTGTATGTGACTGTGTGCATATGGTAGGAAAATTAGAGTGTAACTCCACTGGAGCATGGGCTTATTCACTGTAAATTACTGCATAATATGTTATATGCTATATGAAAAATAAATACCGGTAGTAATAGATTCCTTCTCTTCATCAACAGGACCAATAAACTTGCATTTAATCACATTTCTATGAATTCACGGCCTAGTGATGTAAGACTTGCTACACATACCAGACAAAGAACCCTTGTGAGACCATAACACTGTTCTCGTTATTTGCATATGAAGCAGGATGGACAAATGTTCTATTTGTTTTGCCGCTTTAATTATTTTTGTAGCTGAACAAACAAACAAAGTGTTCAATAGAAATCTAAAAGAAAAGCTTACGTCTCAGCAGTGATTTGGTGTGTGACTAAATTAGCATCAAACTTGAGCTGTGTTTGCTTATCTATCAGACAAGCATGCCAGTAATGGCTCTGCTCTCTGTCAGGCTTTGATTCATCTTGAGGAGTTAAAGGCTGGGTGTTGACATGAGCCAGAAATGCCCCATCAGCCTCCCACTGACTGTTCTGTCACTACAACTCCCAGCATCCCTCTTTGGTCTTCAGCTATCAAGGGTTGCTTAAAGATCTAGTTCCTTTAGCAGATAAGGGTGAGCAGCCATAACACATCACAATTTGTTTTAAATTTTAGATGCATGTCATCTGAACAGTGTCAGCACTTGTTGCCAGGGGTCACTGCCCACTGGGTGTATATACGTGCTTACAGTGGGGGAGAACAGGACACAAGACAGTCTCTATTTTAAGTACTTACCAGGTAGTAATGTATGAGTGTTCCTCCCTACCAGATGTAGTTAATAAGCATTAATAAACCACAAGCATATCCCACAGCAGTGTACAATTGAAAGGGTGCATACATGAAACGGACAGGTTAAATGCTAATACCCACAGATACTGGAGGTAAAGAAGGCCTTGCTAATTAGAGCTTATGATCTAAAGGTAGTCCTTCATTTCCAGCCTGTTCCAGCCTTGATTTCCCTTTCCATTCCATCTGAATGGGTCTCTGGATACATTTAAATTCAATGTATTTTTAAGTAATATAATCCAATATACCTTTATCAATAATTTATTGTCTGTCACACGTGTCATGTTACATTTGTCCATGCAGCATATCTGGTTCATGAACACAACCTATTTTTCTAGAAAATAATGTGTGTATCTGAAATTGCCTTTTAAGTGATGTGGGTGCTGATTTTGCATATAGCACAAAAAGCATTAAATAAAGGGAAAATGGTCATAATTAGTCATTTTTGAAACCTACTGCTAGATATGAACCTATTAAACTGAATTTACTTGTAATGTAATTATCCTCTATAGATTATATAGACTCGGGTTCTTCTTTGAATCCCCTCATGGTGTTCAAATTCAGTAATCCCTTTCTCTGTTATTTTTTTATAGCACCCTCCATGCTGACATTTTGCTCCCAATGGCCTGCAGGTATTTCTAGCATTGACATTGCATTATAAAAAATACCTCTCTACAGCACCTAGGAGTGCAATGGGCTGTTTCTTCCTTTATGGTCCATAATATCATCAAAGATTTTACATTGCAAACTATAATCATCAGGACCCCCTTTAACTTTGTATTTGTCTGCACGTCTGTATTTATATGTAAGTTGCACTTTATTTGTTTTTCCTACCTGCATACTGCCCCCCTTTTGTCAGAGATCAATTCCTAACATTTGGGTACATATATGGTGAAGCTCACCCAAAAAATCAGTAGAGTTAGCAAAGACTGGGTTAAAGATAGGGTTGGTAAGAGAGTGGTTTATGTAGATGTGAGTATGGCTAACATACTCCATATTTTAATATTTTACTAAAATTGTCTCATATTTCATTAGAGTTTGGTTAGAAATAACTGATATATTGAGGCCTTTTTGTTATTTTGGAGTTTTTTTTTAATTCATCTCCTGTTATTTATGTAGAATAGATTTGCACAGTCCCTGCCCCACAGGAGCTTACAGTCTAAAGTCTCTATCACATTCACATACACTATGGTCAATTTAGGGAATGCTTCTAAATCCTGTGTAATAATGTTCAAAAGTGGTGGCCAAATCTGTAAACTCTGTTGCCCTGGAGCCTAATAGCCTAATGCATAATAACAACATCACACTGGCATTTTCACCTGAGAGAAAGCACCTGAGGAAGCATCCCCCAAAACGTTGTGTGCAGAGATCTCAATAAATAAGAAAGTTATTTAGCACAACTGCTGAATCTGAGTGCCATCTGTTACAGTTTGATGTGGTTAATACGTTCAATTTAGTTAGAAGCCAATTAACCTGCCTGTACATTTTTGGAATGTGAGAGGAAACCAGAACATACAACCCCAAATTATTGACCTTTTAAAGGTGGAGGAAAATCTGACCTAGGTTAAGCGATTAGCCCTTAATATGGAATCCAGATTTGATTCCCTGTGGCATCTTCTTGTGATCCTGGGCATTTAATCTCCACATGTTCTGGCATATAGGTATGGGATCTGTTATATGAAAACCAATTATCCAGAAGGTTCTGAATTTCCAGAAGGTCATTTCCCATAGATTCCATTATAAGCTAATAGTATGATTTCCCATAAAAAACAGTACCTTGCACTTGATCCCAACCAAGGTAGAATTATTATTGGAAGCAGAACTTTCCTATTGGGTTTCATTAATGTTTACATTTATTTTAGTAGACTTAAAGCATGGAGATCAAAATTATGAAAAGATCCTTTATCTCAGGTCCCAAGCATTCTGGATAACAGGTCCTATACCTGTACTTAGTGGTCCTATAATGGCTGCCTTGATTCCTTTAAAGAGCTTTGAGTCCAATAGGAGAAAAACACTTAATAAATTATTTTCTTTCCTTTGGCTTTCCTTGCAGCATTTAGACATATCTCACTGGTATGAAATCAGTTTTTACTAATTAGCACTATTGTCGGATGTTGTTAGGGCTGTTATCTGTTACTAATGATATTTTTAGTGCCAGCACAATTTTGACCATTTATTGCAGCAACAGTCTCAAGAAGTACTCGATTAGAAATAGAGTGAACCACGCAGCCAAAGCATAGAGTTGAGCAGTTCAGTTACTTTAATGTCTCTCATTAAGAAGAGCAAAGACATGCAGCAGCACAAAACCGCTTGACATTCTGTAATGATTCAAAGTGCTGCATTGATTTGGTTAAAATTGCATTCAGTCAATCCTTATACTCTATGGGCAGCTCTGGGTTAGTTGTGTCAGAGTAAACCTTTGATCAGTACTACTCAGGCCTGTCCTAAGAGGAAATGAAGCTTTGATCAATCTATTTTATCTAAACCAAACTACAAATGCAGGATAGGAATAGGCAGCTTTCTTTAAAACATCACCAACCAGCAAAAGCAAAAGAAACTTAACTCTACCACTTTACTGTACATATTTATTTTAAGGGAGCTATACAAACTTCTTTCAGATAATTCATCAGATTATTTAATTTACAATATTGCCTCTAGGCCGTCACCACAAGGCCCATGCCACACAACATTTATGCAACACTATATTCCAGCTAGTAGAGAAATTGCCCATCTTATGCCTCCTAGCATTGATACATATGGAAGCTGCATGCCACTTTGGATCGAAAATGCACATCCAAGCATTTTTGGGGCTGTCATCACCTGTCATGAGTGGTGACAGGTGGTTTCCATTCATATTAATGACAGGAGGCAGAGGGAGGGATCACCCATTTCTTTACATGCTGAAAAAAGCAGTGGATTACTGCATCATGTGACAAAAGCCTTAGGTTGTAAGACTTTAGTGGGTCCATGGGTCATTTACCCTTGACTGTGATAGCTTTTTCACTTGCCAGTCCCAAACCAAGAGCCACCCACTGTGATTCCTGACATTTTGACCACTGTCACTGAAGAAAGAGCTATCAAATGACCCAGTGTGCCATATGCCTTAAGAAGATGACATTTGACTCATACAACAAGAGCTCAGTTCCAACCAGGGTTAAAACTGTCAGAGCTGACGCCTGAATCTGAGTTTGTCAGTAAGGTATCATGCCTCTTAAATCATCCCCAGTAACAACTTTCATTCGCTCTCACCTTTATGTCTCACTGTCAACAACCACAAATTTATACTCTCCCTCAAAGCTGATCTTTGGGTGGCTTCTTCCATAGTATTAAGACTGGACTAGTTTTCATGACAGACTGTTACAATTGCACTCATAGTATTTATGAAAGGATTGTAATAATAAATGGATAAGCAATCTATCATCTATGACCTGGGATTTATTCTTCAATATGGAAAAGTATGTAAGGCCATGATAGGCACAACTTTTTAAACAGCTTTTTATTTCTTAAGTTAAACAGGCTTAACTGGGAAACTGAAGCTGCCCTTTTTTTGGTCTATGCCGGGTAGATAAATAGATTACCAGTACAGAAATTAACAGAGGCTCATATTAAAGTTCTGACACTCTGAAATACTCTATATGATCAAAATTAAACAAACCTATTCTAAAATTGCATTTTCCCAGTTGGAACACTCACTGCTGAGTTCCAACTGTCTCTGTGAGCAATATAAGAATAAGAACTACTTGCAGGGAACATGGACTATATAAGCCTAATATCACCATGTTCTATGCCCACTGAGGGCAAAAACTGTGTAAAAGTCACTGCCATTGGACAAGAACTCCACATGCCTTAATATGTAAAGCTGACAGAAAAGTTTGTTGGATTATGGTCTGGGCTGTTTTCATGGTTTTGGCTAAGGCCCTGCTTCCAGTGAAAACATGCCTAATTGTTCCATTGTACTATGATAATTTTGATCAAGCTATATTTTTTGGCATGAGTTTAGCTAGGCCTTTCAGGTTTCAGTACAATAATGCCACAATTCACAACTTGAGGAAATGAGTCTTGACCTCAACCCAACGGAACACCTTTAGGATAAACCAGATCGCTACCTGTGAATCAGGTCTGATGGTCAAACATAATCATTTTATTATAATCCAAGTCCACTTGGTGCATGTTAGATGTAAACAGTGTATTCAACAACAAAAATAAAAGGCTACTTGCTTTATAGAAATGAACTGCCACTGCACTGTGGTTCCCACACAATATGTTGTGGACTTTAAAGAAATAAGCAGAGGTTTGTTGGTGCAATGTTGATCCATAAGTTACTCCATGCCATCGTTAGACTCTGCAACTGTCAGTTGTCAAAGTGAATCAGCTTCTTGTTACTCTGTTTAATGGTCAAGAAGAAAGGAAGCTGAGCAACCACAAGAACCACTGAACAGGCAACTTCTTGTGGCTGTTCTGCTTTTCTAGCTAAGAATAACACAACTAGAGTGAAGGAGAAGGGAAGGAAAAATAAATCTTAGACTTCCTGACATTACAAACACATTTTTTGAACTTTATATAAAGCTTTTGTGTATTATTATAAAGAGGTTGATTTGAAGAGATAGTTAAACGCTGCACAACCATTATGTGTTTTGTTCATGTGAAAAGGAAAAGACGCAAATCAACCATTTTGCATACTTCTGAATATGCTAGATCTGTTATACATGCTAAGATGTATCCGAAACAGCAATTAAATAAGGTATGCTCTCACTGCTTCTTGGTGCAGTAATCTGCTTTTCATTTATGCACCCCTACCATGTACACCCTTTAAAATAAAGGAAGTTGAACACAGATAGAATGCAATGATTGTTTCCAAGCTGATTTTGGTAATAAAACATCAGTGTCATTGTTTACAGCAGGAAGGAATATATTGAAGGGGAAAAGACAACAGCATTATTGTAAGCACAATCCTTATTACATTTGCCCAAATGTGATTAATGAATTGTGAATACTACCAGGCTTGCTATCAGTAACCACAGGCCCCATTCTACCGTCAGGGCTGTGCCTCCCATGCAGGTCTCAAATATTAGCCCATTGGCCACCTGGGTCCATTGGACAGTGGGCCCTGCCAAAAATTAGAATAGGACCCCAATGAAGAAAATACATGGCCAAAATTCAGATTTTCCCTAACCACACCCAATATGCCAAAATTGTGCCTATGATCTACCCAAGCACTGCGCACTCCAGGCAATCCTGCCCCCTTTTCGACCTGCAATTTGCCTTTTTACATCTATACAGACTGTCTTTTTTTTTTTTTTTTTTTATACGGACTGTCTTTACCATGAAATACACTCTCTATCCCCCTGATAGTGGTTCTAAATACAACACTAGAGTGTACTAAGACTGCAGCTTAGACGAGACCTGCATGGAGAGGGAGAGGATAATAACAAGTTTTGTACAGGTATGGACCCTGTTATCCAGAATGCTCAGGACCTGGGGTTTTCTGGATAAGAAATTTGGATCTCCATAACTTAAGTCTGCTAAATATTGAATAAACTTAATAGAGTTGTTTTGCCTCCAATAGGGATTCATTATATCTTAGTTGGGATCAAGTACAAGGTACTGTTTTATAATTACAGAGAGAAAGAAAATTATTTTTTAAAATTAGATAACAATGCTTATAATGGAGTCTATGGGAAATGGCATTTCCGTTATTCTGAACTTTCTGGATAATGTGTTTCCAGATAAGGGATCCTATACCTAGTAGTAGTAATCAGTTATAGTAGTAGACTGCAAGGAATTGATTAAATCTGTGATCCCTAATCAGTGGCTCGTTTGCAACATGTTGCTCACCACCCCTTTTGCTGTTGCTTCCACTGGCCTCAAAGTAGGTGCCCATTTTTAAGTTTCTGGCTTGCAGACACATTTTGGAAGCACAGAGACACAGGTTTACTCCAATCAGAGTAGCAGTCCACATGGAGCGACCAAATAGCCAATCACAGCCCTTATTTGGCATCCACAAAGAACTTTTTTCACTTTTTCACGATTGTGTGGCTCATCGCTTTTTACATTGTAAAAAGTCACTGCAACTAATCTGCGCAGCGGAAAACTGTGCGCTGTTAGTCGCAGCAACTTATACAATATACATGGAATATTGTGGTGTCCCACACTGTGAAATAAATTGCAGGTTACCTGCAACACAAAAAATTGCAATTTCACATACAATTTTCACCCGTGGGCCCCCTACAGAGGAAGCAGACCCGGGTCCCCCCAAGGCCATGGGGTCTGATTCCTCTGCAGTTACACCACTGCTTTGGAAGATAGATATGCCAACATAATCTGTAATTATCCCATTATTTGACACTAGTCTGGACTATGAATAAGCACTAGGTACAGCACCTGCCCTGTAAGGCTGAGTTGATGCTATTATTCTTTGTATAAATACTTTTGTTTTTGGATTTGGAATGATCTCTTTGAGCACCTTCCATTTTCTCTGTATATTGTTTATCCCTTGCTGTAGGTTTAGGCAGTGCATTCAACCATTAAAATGGTAACTTAGGGTTAATTTACGGTTGTTCCAAAGGATCTTGATAAGGTAACGTCCATTGAAATTAATGGGATCACTGTTATAAAAAATCACGTGTAAAATGCAGGTATTATATGCAGGTTTCCTACAATGCCAGTTTCCATGTAAGATTTTAAAACTGGGTAGCACTTTTTGTGCTACACCTACAACAAAACAAATATTTTGCTGTTTTAGAGTTATGTATGTTTAGGACTGTGCACAGTGGCATAAAATGCAGCAATGTAATCTGTAATTCTGTGGTTTTTATACACAGCTTTATAAATAGACACCTTATGTATTGTACCTGCCAGTAACACTTATCTTCCTTGTTAACACTATAAAAAGCATTCTGCACATTAATAGACTCCTTAGAACATATATTGCTGAGCAGTCATCTAGCAAATTTATTGTTGCCTCCCCTTCTTATAAAAGATATGTTTTATTCTCAGTTCACCAAATTACACTCCATTCAAGTCATGTCAATGCATATTTTGTTTTTAATTATTATTTAATAATCGGATTTCCTACCATTTTATATCTTGTTGCTGCAACTGCTCTGCCAAATTTATTTGGAGAAAATCTCACCTGCCTGCTGACTTCTTCCACTAAAATGTTCCCTCTGTTGCAGCAATACAAACAGTTCTGCTTTTTTGTTATAATCAAACTTAGTTATAATTCACTCTGGGCATTGCCCTTTTCCCTGTTAACATACATTGGCTGTTTGAGTCAGCATTCTTCTATGTATTCCCTCTGGATACATTTTCAATTTGGCATTCCTCAGTAACCTCCCTAACCTAATATTGCTTTTACTTTGCTCTACCAACTGTCCAACCTATTCCTTTACATCTGTTTAAAAGGGATCTAAACCCTGAAAATGTACGGTTGCCCTGCACTGGTAAAACCACTGTGTTTGTTTAGAAACACTACTATAGTTTAAATAAATAAATGTGTGGCCCTGGGGAGAAGCTATTCAAGTTGAAATGGGGCTAAATGGCACAGGTTACATAGCAGATAAAAGATAAATTCATTATATTCTACAGAGCAATTCTATTATCTGCTATGTAACCTGTGTTTTCCAGCTTGAATGGCTGCCCCCATGGCTACACAGCAGCTTATTTATATAAACTTTAGTAGTGTTTCAAAATCAAACATGCCAGTTTTATCAATGCAGGACGACAGTACATCATATTTTAATTACTTTAAACACTTTTATGTTTTATATTACTGTTCATTTAATGTAATTTATACAATTTCTAATTTTTCTCAAACATTTTCTTGTTCTTGGTTTCTCCATTGCTAACTATCTACTGGATCAACTCTGGATCAACTCTCCTTGATCCCAACTGCCTATTATATTTTCTTCTAGGCCTTTTGTCATTTCAAGATACTTATTTTTAATGTTACCTCTCCACATGACATCTCACTGTCTTGCATCACTTACTTGACATAAACTGCTCTGACAAAAGTAACACAAGGATAACAAAAAGCAAAGAACAGAAAACACTACGACCTACTCATGCGTCTTGGCCTTGAATAATATGGAACATGCATTGCTAAAACGCAGCCTATGCATTTTTCATATTGTTGTATTGTATTAAGAGAGGATCTCTTCTTAGGGGCATATTTAATAATCCACGAACGATTGGAGCATTCATTTGAATGATCCGAGCGTATTTTCGCCAACTTTTTCGCCACTTGCGTGACTTTTTCGTACCTTTGCGCGAAAAAATCAGAAAGGTTTTCCCGCTGTTTACAATCGTTCGGTACGAACATTTTGTGACTTTCAGATCGCCAATACGATATTATTGTGACTAATACACAATTTTTTCATAAGCATATTTGTGATCTTCAGACATGATTGTATCCAATCCGAATTTGTCCCATTCAGGATTTGAACTCACATTTCATGAATGTGCCCCATAGAGAATCATTCCTTTGTGTCTATGCAGTCTGTAGGTTGCTAAATCTAAACTGGTGCTCCTCAAACCTCAAGGGTACTTCTCCATCAACTACTTGTCTTAGTAAACTTGTCTTATTGACTGTAATGAACATAAGACTGACCACTTAAATTTGAACACCAAAACATATGGAAGACATATGGAAGTGATCATCTCTGTAAAGGGCTGTAGAATATTCAGCACTATATAACTTGTAAATAAAGGATAACGCCCGTAATACTCAGGGCCTCAGTGTACAACCCCAGGACTGAGCCTCTTTCACCAGCTGAAGTAACTTACGTGTTGTAGGAAGCTTTTAACCAAATCTCAGATAAGGCCAATTTAGGCAAATAACTTTACTGTAAATTATGTCAAATCAATCTAAATTATTACTGGTGAAAAACAAAAGAGGAGATATAATTGGATTAGTAAAATGGGTAAATAGGAAGATATTGAATAAATACGATTCTCCATTAGGAACAAGGGAAACATGAAGCTATAATGAGGTGTTTGGGGATTTTAATTAGCAAAAAAAAAGTACATTTTTAAAAAAAAAAAAGAGCAAAAGGTGACTGTGAAATATGAACACAGCTTGCTGAGGGCAAGAGTAGAATGCAGAAAAATAAAATGCCAAGAAAACTGGGACAGTCACATAGGAATAAAAAGCAAGACACTCAGTACCGTTATTTTTCGAGTCAGCAAATGTTGTGTAATACTGATTGGATAGCTGTATAAAATATATATATATATATACAAACCTTTTATTTATATACTGTCCCTTCATATATATTTATATATATATATGCCACTCACCTGTGTTTAAGGCAAGCAGTAATAAACTTTTTTAGAGGAAAATTGTCAAATGGAGTAATGTATGGAGATTCAAGTAAAAGAAACATGTTTCTATCTTGGGTGGTTATAAATAGAATACTGGGCCTGTAGATGTTTGTGTTTGTGTGTATTCTACATACCGGAACTATGCCTATAACAATACAATACATATGATACATATAAAAGCTAAAAGAAAAAATTTAAAAGACTCTTTGGTGGACATTGTCCAAAATGATCATTGCACATAGCATATGCACTAACAGCATGGACATAATAGTGGGATATTTATCAAAGGATCAAATCAAAACTTTTCAAAAATTCCCTGAGCTCGTGCAAGAAAATAAAATATGAGAGAATTTTGTGTACCCACTTCACTGTATGATATATATGCCCCCATAATGGAAACCCATTATCCAGAAAGTTCCAAATTACGGAAAGGCCATCTCCCATAGACTCCATTATAAGCAAATTATTCTAATTTTTCAAAATGATTTCCCTTTTCTCTGTAATAATAAAACAGTACCTTGTAATTGATCCCAACTAAGATATAATCAATCCTTATTGGAGGCAAAACAAGCCTATTGGGTTTATTCAATATTTAAATGGTTTTTAGCAGACTTAAGTTATGGAGATCCAAATTGCGGAAAGATGCCTTATCTGGAAAACCCCAGGTCCTGAGCATTCTGGATAACAGGTTCACTTTATTTACTGTTATTGCACAAATATACTGCAAACAAATGTGCAGCACTTGGTACACAATTAGCGCTAGATAAATAAAAAATACATATAAATAACAATACTAATACTATACTATAAATAACATTACAAAAATCCAAAAAGTAGGAAAAAAAGCTTCAGCAGATTTTTTTTCCTATTTTTTTCCTACTTTTTTCCTACTTTTTGGATTTTTGCAGTTGTATTTGGTTGCAGCACAGAGCAACAACTAGGAGCTAAAGCTTTTTTCGTAAGTACTTTATACAAAGTTCACCAATAATTTTTTATTTTTTTTATAAATAACACTTTTTGTATCATAATTGACAGAAATAACTGCTTTTAAATATGTATAATTTTATTCTTTTGGTGCTTCTGGTCCTTTAAAGACCTTGCTGCAACTCCCATAATGGCAGTACCTTGGGACCTTTTCAGTATCTTGTTTCTAGAGCACACATCATGCTCCCGACTGAATGTGGTATGAGATTGTGTAGGAGGTGCAATGAGTCCAGGGCAGATTACACCCACAATAGTCATTTCCCATAGATGCACTTCTTTTCCACAGAAAACTCAGACTCAGGAAAGGGTGGGGTGTACAATCAACATACCATTTGAACTGAGAGCCGGAATCCAGCAGAGTTATGTTGTTTCACCACAGCACGTACCAACTCAGTAAATGTAAATCAGGATTATCACCCCAGCCTCCATATTTATACCTTCTTACATTTTAAAATCTATATTTTTTCTTCCCTGAAAAATGTTTCCAGTGCAGATATGGAATGTATTTGCTTTAGAAATGCACAGTTGGAAACAGATAAAAGCGATTATTTAAGCAAATATTTCTCTACTCGAGAATGATTTTCCATACTAAACTTCACATTTGCAGCTCCATTCAACTTGCTTTAAAGCATGTGTTCACTCTTTGAAGCCTGGGATATTTACATTGTCAAGCTGAAAGATTCTTCTCTATTAAACATACAAATATTTACAGCTAAAGTATGGCTACAGAGCAAAAAAGCATGAATGTTGGAATAGGATTTTTACTTCTCTAGCAGCTAAATGTCTTCAAGTATTTTTCAATGACTTTGAAACTCTTCTATTGTATGTTACAAAGCCACATCTTTATTGTTTGAAAAGTGTTAAGCAAATATTAAAAACAGATAAGCATACAGCAAGAACAAAGATCATAGGGGTCATTTAGGAATGCAAGGCAGAGTGCAAAGTGTAATTTTAAGAACCTGTGGAATACCAGCAAAGCACTTTCAGTTGGAAAACCCCTATCTCCCAACCAGGCCGTACCCTGCAGGGGGAATTGTATATGATGCATGCTGGTGAGTCAGTAGGACTGTGCCAGGTGTAATGCCACTTCTGGGATCAAGGGGTACTCGGTGAAGGGCAAGTTACAGACCAGTTCTGACTGCTACTTGGCAGTTCTGGTTCTGGTGCAGGTCTACTTAATTAGACTAATCCAGCATGGGCTGCTATTGTGTCCGATGAATCAAGAAGGACACAATTGCACCATTCATCAAAAAAGAAAGGAGATGCATTGGCAACCATGTAGAAGTGCAAGTGGGTGTTTGTATGCAAGTACCTTAATTAATTGCTTCTATGTGTTCATTTTAGAGCGCCAACATTTATAAATGAATTTCTAATATGTTCTTAAGTAAATAATATATTTTATTTGTTGTCAAAAAAAAGGCATCGATAGACAGAGCAATATATGGCATTGACAGTGATGAGCAGGTCAGAACTTTTACTACCCACAACCAACTGGGCCCAAAGTCCTCTTCTTCTCCTCCTCTTGAACTGCACCTGGTCTTTTGACTGGGAGGTTAAATACACAATACACGAATTAAACAACTAAAGTATCTGAAAAAGTTTATTCCATATGTTTTTCAGATTCAAATGAATTACCTACCACAAGGCATGACTTATAATTCACGCAACAAACATCATTTAGTTATTATTATATTTAATGCTCCAGAATAGTGAGTGATCGCATTGAGCAGATCGGTTTACTACCCACAACCAACTGGGCCCAAAGTCCTCTTCTTCTCCTCCTCTTGAACTGCACCTGGCCTTTTTGACTGGGAGGTAAAATGAAAGCCACCTATAGGGGACAGCACCCCAAGATTATCAGGAAAACACGGCTAAGAGTCAACACAGTTATTTCCACATTGCCATAGTTATTAATGTAGTACACTATTAAGGTAACTAAATATTACCATGAACTACAGCAAAATGTTTTTAGCGGCTTCCAATAGACTTTAGACACTCAGGGCCCTAATGAGCTCCTCAAAACTCCTAGTTCCCCCAGCACGGACAGGGTTTGTTTCTTTTATCGTAATGCCTCGTGGACATATGCAGGTTATTGCTCTCTGACACAGTGAAAGGACTGCACTGCTGGCAGATGTGTCACAGTAAAATAAGAGTTCCAAGAACTGATACACGAATTAAAGAACTAAAGTATCTGAAAAAGTTTTTCAGATTCAAATGAATTACCTACCACAAGGCATGACTTATAATTCACGCAACAAACATCATTTAGTTATTATTATATTTAATGCTCCAAAATAGTGAGTGATCACATTGAGCAGATCGGTTTAAAGGTAACAATAACAGTTTCTGTTAAATAAATATAAAAACGGCCTCATTAGGGATAAGCAGCCATAGAACCTTTTCCACAGCTGTTTCCTGGATATCACAGTAAATCCATGTATGGCATCTAACTGGCTCTTTTTACACTGCAGTTATTCAGATAATAATGTTAGGAGCAGTGCCCATATGCATCTCTGTATTACCATTTTTTATGACAGAAAGGCATTTTGGTGATTTTTCTTTTCACTGTCAGACATTCCACACTATTTTACCCTGTCGGCTTTTTTCCCCTCCCTCCCCCACTTGCTGACTATGTTCTTTCCTCCACCAATAGAACTGCTGACCCATTCTAATCCCCTGTATTAACTTTACTGTATTCATCATTCAAAGTCTGGCCGTTGCCATCCTGAACTACCACTGCCCATACTGTGCACCCTTTTAGTTTTTGCTCAATTTTCAAGTGTCATATAGCATTTTTATTTCCCCCTAGAGATTTTGTATAGAGCATGCCCCTTACTACAAAACTGTACACTTAAGCTGCTACAGAATTACACCTATATATGTTATTATTAACTATCATTTTTCCTGTACAAAAAGATCCTGAAAGCAGTAAGGGGCCACACAGGGGATGTTGTATTTCAAAGAACAAAGAGTAAGTGAGCAGGCATGGGAATTTCTCTGTGTGGACTCTTACGCTGTGGAGAATGCCTTCCTTTGTGCAAATATAAATGTATTTCACAATGCAGGTGCAAAGAATAAAGTATGTCTGTATATACAATGCCAAGGGCATGTTCTAGTCATCCTATAGGGATAAAATCAGTTTCTCCAGACTGTAAGCTTCACATTCCATTACATATGCTTTTCCAAATTGTACAGTGTACAACTGGCACTTTTAAAATAATAATAACACTTATTATTAGTGCTATCTAAGTACAGGTGTGGGATTTGTTATGCAGAAACCCATTACTCAGAAAGCTCCAAATTACAAGAAGGCCATCTCCAGTTGACTCCATTTTAATCAAATAATTCAGATTTTTAAAAATGATTTCCTTTTTCTCTGTAATACAGTACCTTATATTGATCCCAACTAAGATATAATTAATCCTATTAGGTTTGTACTGGAGCTAAACATTTCCCTGTGATCATTAACTATATGTATAGGGGTCATTTACTCAATACAAGTGCAGTGTGCAAAGTGCAATTTCAGATGCAATGGCCTTGTTTTTTTTACCTATGCAGCATTTTCCCCATAAATGCAAAATTGCATCCACAAAGGGGGTGATGCATCTGACACAGCTTTGGACATTGGAGTGTCATTAATAAATGGCAAATATTTGGACAACAACTACCCCAAAGGGTGCATGACCATAATTGCATTTTCATTTCATAAATGACCCACCTATGGGTCTGAATTTACAGTGTTTATTCTCATTGTTTATTCTCTCAAAATCTGGTGTTGTAAGGCTTTTCCCATCCCCAGGTCAAAAGAAAACAGCAGGAGTGTTATTTTTTTTGGCTGCTTTTCATTTGCTATAAGCCTTAGAGAAAAAACTATATTGTGTGTAATGTAAGTCTGCAAAGTTATTAAGTTCTCTATCTGAGTCAGAGGGTAGGTGTTCCTCTTGTGCACTGGCGTACGGAGACAGGAGGATAGTCTTGTCTGGAACAGGCAGTGCACCAAAGAATATCCAGTACTCTACAGAACTGTCTGCAGAATTGCCACATCTGTGAGGTGCTAAACAGAAATGTACAACCTATACATATACTGGTATAGGCCACTAGTGCACATTAGAAACTGCCTGTGGAAGCAGCCTTTGGGTGCTGCAGTCATGAAGAAGGAACTATGCAGGAAATGTTAGCTATACATAGAAAGAGTGCTTGAATCCTTGCCCAGTGCTTGTATAAATATATATTATACTAACTACACAGTGCTATCCTTTTTGTTATTGGAGCTAGAGTTTGAATTATAGGGATCAAGAAAACTGACAATCTCCTAAAATTATACCATCTACAAAGCACACTGCCGCTACACACAACTCCATGTTGCAACTTAATTTAAAGATGTTCAAAAGTCCACGCACAGCATCCAGCAGCGTCTCTCTACACTTTCCCCTAGGTATGCCATGAAAAGCAGGTAGAGCTGAAAAACCACAATGAATGGCTGAAAGTTAATAACCTGCCAAATACTGTATGTTGGTGGTGTGATGGATTAATATACCTCAGCAGCTGATATATGGCATGTCATTATGATGAATGAACACAGCTCATGTACCACTCACGTGCCACCCCTTCTATGGTGGCATCTACCTGCGAACCTGCAACCATCAGGGCAACATTCACAGTTAGGCAACATTATTAATGCTCCTTAACGATACAAGGTACCTTGGTATCCTTGCTCTCTGTGAGAGTTTTTTTAAATGTTGTACTTTTCCTAAGGCCTCGTAAGGCCCATTTGAATGAATACAACAGATATATGTGACTTTATTATAATTTATGTTTTGGTGAATTCAGCATTGTATGTTAAGGCAGATTAGACATGTTGAAGTATTTTAAAAAATTCTCTTTAGCACAGTAGGAGTTAAAAGCAGCTTTTTAGCAGTCAAGGTTTGAATGTATCTTTTCCTGTTCTATAAACATTTTTGTTTCTTGTGTCCCAAAGGGCGTTCTTCATTGGGCAGCCTGCGTATTGAAATTACAGAGTAGCAGGATAAAGGATTGTTTTAACTGTGCTTAATTTCCTGACCATAAAACAAAGCAAGGGAAGTGACAATTTTGCAGCTGCAATGTTTTATACCCTTTTTACACACTACAGCGGGATTAAAGCCAAAGAAATGTATGCCATTACATTACTCTGCCTAATGAGTATTATACAGGCATGCTTCCCAACATGTAACCTACACAATACTTAAGAAGATTTTTAATGCTGCACATCATGCAAATGAGTAAATAACACATGATTAGATGCATTTGGTAAATAATGTTACACTTTAGTTGCTAATAATAAAGGACTTGTATGAAAACCATTTAAAGGAGAACTAAAGCCTAATTAATAAAGTAGGGCACAAATGTTGCATATTATGTTTTCGGCTTCTGTACCAGCCCAAGGCAACACTGGTCCTTTAAGAGGGAAGATTTGTGTCTCCAAAGATTTTCCAAGTAGCTCCCTATCTTCTTTTCTGCTGATTCCCTGCACATGTACATGTCATAATACTGACATAATACAAGGCTGTTAATTGTGAATTCATTAGTAATTAATTTATATTATCATTATCCTGTGCAATTTGCATTGGAATTTAATAATCAGCCCTGTAGCATCAGTTTATATGACAGGCAAACCTTGTTTTCTGCTTAATGATGGGCATTTCCACCCCCTGCCTTGCCCATCTGCGCTTAGTTTTTTTGCTAAGGAGCAGGATGCAATTGCATCTCTACACTTGAGGAGCTGAAATTTTAATTTCAAAATTGGAATTTCTGTTCTTTAAGTTACCAGGAGCCGCCCCAGGCTCAAGGGGTGCTGGCGCCCATTGCAAGTTTCTCAGCTCACCTCATTGCAGCAGTGCCCTGATTTGCAACAACCCTTAAGCTTAGCTTCTCAGCAGCAGCCCAGAGCCCACTGAGCATGTGGTTGTCACTGACACTTCTAAAAAATTCAAGATGGGGAGTTTCTGTGACAAGTTTGAAGGCCTGGATCATTGCTACTATAAAAATGCTGAACCTTTAGACTGGTGCCGTAAGTTCAGTGTATAAAATAGTAATACGAATATAAAATTCATTTTTAGGGTTTAGCTCCTCTATCTTCCTTGACTCAGAAACATGATCTAGGGGTGCATTCCATCATGTTCCCCTTATGATACATAATAATTTGGCAGATTTGAATCAACACATAACTGGCAGTGACCTCAGCCTGCCATAAGTGAACCAGGAAATCATTATGACAAAGGGATCTTTTGTTATCCTAAATAAGACAATAGCAAGGTCTGCTAAGACAATGGAAGAACACAGATATACCATCTCAAAGAAAATCTGTTTTGTTATTGAAGGACTGCTTTATACCTCATTTAAACCATATGGGTAATATTAATATGAGTCATCTCTACATTCTGTGTGTGTATATTGTAAGGTTTGTTACTGCAGATTAACAGTTTTGTGTGTGGGGGGGGGGGGGGGAGTAGGGGTGGCAGGGGTACACCATTCTATGTTTTCTTTTTCAGGCTCCTTAATTAATATCATTATTCTTTTTATAGAAATCTTATAGTAATAGTGCTAATAGCACACTTAAGGAAGAGCTCCACCCTGAAACATTGTATGAAATAGTTTTAAACTCAGACAGACCTCATTTGCAGTGCTGCCCTGCTGTTACCCATATATCTCTATGGGTAATTTCCACATCAGTACAGCTATGGTCAATGAAACCTGCGTAGCTTAAAGATTTCTCATGGGACATTTATTTGTGTAGTGGTTGCGTTAATTTATTGAGCATATTCACAATTTATCTCCACTGCTGCAACTGTTATGCCATATCTTGATTTACCTCAGATCTGACTGCTTTTAAGAAAAATTTTGAATGGGTTCATCACAGTCAAGTTTAGCTGAAGAGATGAATTCCAATTCTCTCAAACTGTCGTATTCCATGGATTCTTATGCCCTTTGATGAGTAGGGAGACACTTCGATTTTCAAAGAAAAAAATCTATTATCCAAACCCCAAAACTGGGAACATCCTCTTTCTACTGATTTCTATAGTATCTCATTAGATAAAAGCAGGAGAGATGAAACCTCTAATCGTTTAGGGTTCTTTTTATTATGAATCTAGAAAATTGTAGAATCAGGGTCACAAAAACTTGAATTGTAATACAGTAATCATCAAAACTTTTCAATACAGAAAATAGAAATGCAATTAGCTTGCATTAGCCAACATTATACACAACTTGACAAACCTTGGGATGCACAAAATCCACAATTTTCAGATTGGGCCAAACCCCGAATCTTTTGTAAAAGATTCATCCGAATACCAAACCGAATCCTAATTTGCATTCGGCCAAATCCAAATCCTGCTAAAAAAGCCCAAATCTTGCCCGAATCCTGAACCGAATCCTGGATTCAGTGCATCCCTACAAACCTTGCCATTTAATGTGCCCTTAGTACTGCTTACTTCTGATAAACATGATAGAATTGCTTATAAATTATTTGCCAAATGTAATTTTTTCAGGTATTTATTATTCTTTAAAGGAAAGCTTATTTATTGTATAATTTCATGTTATTCATTCTGGTACACATAATGCACCTACCAGTTATATACAAAGAATCCTTATATTATGCACCAAAATCCCAGTGAAACCTATTTTGCTTATGCTAATGTGTTGGACAAAAAAAGGTGTTGACCCTTATATTTACAAACATTTTTTAAGAAACACTTTTATATTACCAGTTGAAATTAAAGGGCTACTAACATACCAGAGTTTTCTTTTTTATATTCGTTAAAGGATATATGTACCTTTTAATATGTTATAGAATGTCATATTCTTAGCAACTTTATTGATTGAATTGTTTTCTTCTTCCAGCTGTCAGATGGGAATCACTGACCCCAGCAGCCACAATATTATTGCTGTGTGCGGGACAATTTTGTTGTTATAATTACTTTTTATTACTTATCAGGCCCTTTCCTATTGATCTTTCAGTCTCTCGTTTGAACCCTGCCTGGTTGCTTGGGTAAACTGCGGAAATTACACTAGGGGGCTGATTTACTAACCCACGAATTCGAATCCGAATTGGAAAAATTCCATTTTGCGTCTTTTTCGTATTTTTTGCGATTTTTTCGGCGCCTTTACGACTTTTCGGAAATTATCGCAACTTTTTCGTTACCAATACGATTTGCGCGAAAAAACGCGACTTTTTCGTAGCCATTCCGAAAGTTGCGATTTTTTCGTAGCGTTAAAACTTGCGCGAAAAGTTGTGCTTTTTTCGTAGCGTTAAAACTTAAAAGGCGCGACGTTTTGCGCAAGTTTTAACACTACGAAAAAATCGCAACTTTTTATTAAAATACCGATCATTACGAAAAAAATGCAATCGGACGCATTCGGCCCGTTCATGAGTAAGTAAATGGGCCCCTAGGAGTGGGGGGGGGGAGGGTGCAGCGGGAAATTCTGTGGTAGACAGGATAGATGAGGTAGCGGGCATAGTAAGGGAAAATGGGGGAGGAGACTTGCTTCGGGATACTGATAATGGCAGGGAGGCCCATAAGTTGTTTACACGTCATTCTCACGCTGGTACCAGTATTAAATGTATGTTTACCAATGCAAGGAGTCTGACTGGTAAAATGGGAGAGCTGGAGGTACTGGCGTTGGAGCGGAAATATGATGTGATTGGTGTTGCTGAAACTTGGTTGAATGAGTCTCATGACTGGGCTGTTAATATTGGGGGTTATACATTGTTTCGGAGGGACAGGGGCAATAGAAAAGGAGGAGGAGTGTGTCTGTTCGTTAAGCAGGAATTAAAAGCAAATATTAAGGAGGAAGTGATGGGGGTAACAGAGGGAGCTGAATCCTTATGGGTTGAGCTTCTCACAGATAGTAAAGAAGCTACCAAACTAATTGTAGGCGTATGCTATAGACCCCCTAATGTAAGTGAGGAGGCCCAGCTCCTGTTGCAAATAGAAAAGGCTGCTAGTTTGGGGCAAGTGATAATAATGGGGGATTTTAATTATCCTGATATTGACTGGAGCCATAGTACTGCCAGGACAGTAAATGTGAACAAGTTTATAAACTTGCTGCATGACAACTTTATGTCACAGGTTGTTGAGGAGCCAACCAGGAACCATGCTATATTTAGATCTAGTGATCTCTAATGACCCAGAACGTATAGCAAATGTGCAAGTGGTTGAACCCCTGGGTAATAGTGACCATAATGTTATTTCATTTGATGTTTGGTGCAGGAAACAAATTTACACGGGGGCAACAAAGACAATGAATTTTAGGAAGGCAAATTTTAGCTCCTTAAGGGCAGCGCTTCAGGGCATAGATTGGGGCATTATGTTTTCTGATAAAAACACAGAGCAGAAATGGTTGTCATTTAAAATGATATTAAATGATTACTGTTCTCAATTTATTCCATTAATAAGAAAAAGTAGAAGTGTTAAGAATCACCCTATGTGGCTTAACTCTGAGGTAAAGAAGTTAATAGGGAGAAAAAGGAAAGCTTTTAAGAAATATAAGTCAGAGGGGACAGTAGCTGCGTTTAATGAATATAAACACTATAACAAGTGTTGTAAAACAGCAATCCGGAAGGCAAAGATAGAAAATGAGGAGCGCATCGCGGCCGAGGCCAAGACTAACCCCAAAAAGTTTTTTAAGTATATTAATAGTAAAAAGATGCAGGTTGAGGGTGTGGCCCCATTGAGTTATAATAACAATATGGTTACAGCGGATACAGAAAAGGCAGATGTGCTTAAGCAGTTCTTTTCTTCTGTGTATACAGTAGAGGAGCCAGTGGGCCAAGTCCCACCCAATAGCTGCACTGTTGCCTCAGCTCCAACTACACAGTGGTTGGCACAGGATATGGTGCTTAAAGGGTTACACACGATAAATGTAAACAAGGCACCTGGGCCAGATGGAATACACCCTCGGGTACTGAGAGAGCTAGGGGCAGAATTGCAGTGGCCCTTGTTTCTGATATTCTCAGACTCTCTTTCATCAGGTATGGTACCTAGCGATTGGAAGAAGGCGAATGTCATTCCTATATTTAAAAAGGGAGTAAGATCTCAGCCTGGCAATTATAGGCCTGTAAGTTTGACATCCGTGGTGGGCAAGTTATTTGAAGGCTTGTTAAGGGATCACATACAAAATTATGTACTGGAGAATGGCATTATGAACAGTAATCAGCATGGCTTTATGAAGGACAGGTCATGTCAGACCAATTTAATTGCTTTTTATGATGAGGTAAGTAAGAAGCTGGACAGTGGGGATGCAGTAGATATAATCTATTTGGATTTTGCCAAAGCATTTGATACCGTTCCCCACAAACGACTGCTTTCTAAACTAAGGTCTATTGGTCTTAGTGAAGTCGTTTGCACATGGATAGAAAACTGGCTATAGGATCGGGTACAGAGGGTGGTTGTTAATGGTACATTCTCTACTTGGAATAAGGTTCTCAGTGGGGTCCCTCAGGGTTCTGTACTGGGTCCACTTTTGTTTAACTTGTTCATAAATGACTTGGGGGAGGGTATTATGAGTAATGTATCAGTGTTTGCAGATGACACAAAACTCTGCAGACCAGTCAATTCTATCCAGGATGTGACGTCCCTGCAGCAGGATCTTGACCAACTGGCAATCTGGGCAGCTAAGTGGCAGATGAGATTTAATGTGGATAAATGTAAGGTCATGCACCTGGGATGTAAAAATATGCTAGCCCCGTATACCCTTAATGGGACTGCCCTAGGCAAATCCATAATGGAGAAGGACCTTGGAGTCCTTGTAGATAATAAACTTGGCTGTAGCAAGCAATGCCAGGCAGCAGCTGCAAGGGCAAACAAGGTTTTGAGCTGTATTAAAAGGGGTATAGATTCACGGGAGGAGGGGGTTATTCTTCCCCTTTACAGAGCGCTGGTAAGGCCCCATCTAGAATATGCTGTTCAGTTTTGGTCTCCAGTGCTCAAACGGGACATTATTGAGTTAGAGAGGGTCCAGAGAAGGGCAACTAAGCTGGTAAAGGGTATGGAAAGTCTCAGTTATGAAGAAAGACTGGCCAAGTTGGGTCTGTTTACACTGGAGAAGAGGCGCTTAAGAGGTGACATGATAACTATGTATAAATATATAAGGGGATCATATAATAATCTTTCTAATGTTTTATTTACCAGTAGGTCCTTCCAACGGACACGAGGGCACCCACTTCGTTTAGAAGAAGGGAGGTTCCATTTAAATATTCAGAAAGGATTTTTTACTGTGAGAGCTGTGAAGTTGTGGAATTCCCTCCCCGAATCAGTTGTACTGGCTGATACATTATATAGCTTTAAGAAGGGGCTGGATGGATTCTTAGCAAGTGAGGGAATACACGGTTATGGGAGATAGCTCTTAGTACAAGTTGATCCAGGGACTGGTCCGATTGCCATCTTGGAGTCAGGAAGGAATTTTTTCCCCTCTGCGGCAAATTAGAGAGGCTTCAGATGGGGTTTTTTGCCTTCCTCTGGATCAACTTGTAGTTAGGCAGGTTATATATAGGCATTATGGTTGAACGTGATGGACGTATGTCTTTTTTCAACCCAACTTACTATGTTACTATGTTACTATGTTACACACTGGGGTGCTGCTAAACATAAAAATAAATAATTCAAAAAGCACAAAAATTTTTAAAACAGTTGCAAATTGTCTTGGAATATGATTGCCTGCATTATACTAAAACTTAATTAAAAGGTGAGCTAGGCCTTTTATTTTGCCTACAGTGTGCCACGTGCTTTTCATGACAGAAAAGGAGAAAAAAAAAGGCCAATCATCATCTATTACCTATGCATCCATATAAATGCACAAAAGTGATCATACATTTTTAAGTATTTGACTGAATTTGGTTTTACAGTACTACAGATTATTTCTAAGGAAAATTAGACATTATATGTATTTATTGTGCCTTCAATTTGACCCAGAAAGACATTGAAATATACCGATTAGATCATAGGAGGTCCAGCAAGCAGCCATGTTGGATGAGTGCAGGCAGCCTATCATATTGATTTTTTTTGTATGCACAATAATACAGTGAGGTGGCAGAACTGCTGCTTATAACAACAGACACAGACAGCTGTTGATTGGTAGCCGTCTAGCCTCAAAGCTCTACCATAGGGCAGGGGTACAAGGCAACTTCTGGTGACTACAGGACATCACAGCAACGCATATGTCATCCCACTGGCGATTTACATTCTAGCCGGTGGGATGGCATTGCGGGGAAATTAGTTGTCCGCGACAACGAAGATTTGCGGTTGTGCAACTAATCTCCCCGTATACCCCTGCCCTAAGGGCAATGACACCACTAGGAGATAAGTTACCTGAAGTTTTCCCACCGTCAGTATTGTAAATAACCTCTAGAAAAATATAAGCATTGCTTCCTCATGTAGCAAGTTTGGGCGTCTTTGGAAAAACAAAGTTACACATATGTTTTGCCACTGGTGATATACATTATTGCTAGTGGGAAAGCATTTGCAGGAGATTAGTCTCCCAAGGTAGAGGAGATTTATCGCAGGTGACATCTCCTTGTGTGTCCTTGCCCTAAAAGATGGGATCAAGTGAATCTGTTATTGTCTATACTGAATTGGGGTAGAATACTGGTCCCCAGCCATATCGACATGAGTGAAGAGGATTCATAGCAGATAACCAGAATGACGGCAGCACTAAGGGGCTGATTTACTAATCCACGAATGGTCCAAAGGTGTCCGAATGCGTTTTTTTCGTAATGATCGGTATTTTGCGATTTTTTCGTAAATTGTTGCGACTTTTTCGTAGCCATTACGACTGTTTCGCAAAATGTGACTTTTTCGTAGCCTTTGCGCCGAGTACGAAAGTTTCGGATTCATTCAAGCTTCAGTATGGTGACTTTTCCTGGGCCAGGTTGGAGCTGCAGACTGCCATTGAGTCCTATGGGAGGCTTCCAAAATCATGCAAAGTCTGAAAGTTTTGCCCAAAGTTTACGAACGCTCAATACGAAAAAGTTGCGACAAGATACAAGCAAATCGTAATGGCTATGAAAAAGTCGCGACAATTCGCGCAAGTCGTAATGGTTAAGAAAAGTCGTAACGGTGATGAAAAAATCGCAAAAAATACGAAAAAGTCGCAAAATGTTCGTTTTCCAATAGGAATTTTTCCAATTCGGATTTGTGGGTTAGTAAATCAGCCCCTAAGTGTTAGACAGTTGCTGCAAAAAATGAAGGTTTAATAAAATGTGTAAAAATGTGTAAAAGCGAATAGAATGTTAAAAGGATATAGTTATACACACATATATCTTAATTAGCAGAGTACAGCTATTTATATTACAGATCTTCTACTCAGTATACTACAGGGAGAGCCAGTCACAACCCATCTGCACTTATCTGAATGAATTTCCAAGTCACTCAGGTCTGAATATAGATGTTTACATTGCAAACCCAAGCTAAGCCAAAGGCATAGCAACAGACACCACAGGCCCCAAGACTACATAACCAGACAGGGGCCCCGAACAGATCTACAATTACAGTTTGTCAACTACACATTCTAATCTGATTATCTTCCTTGAGGGTTGTGCCAGAGGCACCTCCTTCACTTTTTGCTATGGTGCCTAGTATCTTCAGTTATACCTCAAAGGCAGACTTGATTCAGTGGCTTAATTCCAAAAAGGAATATGCTGGCTAGCAGAGAAAAGCTACTGAATTTTGTTTTATATAAATGGGCAGTTACACTGTACAATTGCTAAAAATTGCAAATCAACTAATCAAGTCTTACTAAAACATTAATGCCCACTGAAACCAACTTAGAAACTTGATGCAATAGGACCCATAACCTTTAGAAATATGAAAAAACTGCTTTTAAAAAAAGTTAAAGCAACACAGAAGAAACTGGAAGACTGAGATCTTTTAGGTGCTCATTTAGCCTCCATTACATGAATGACCATAACCAGTTGGGCATATTATATTGAGAAAATCAATCTTAGAGCAGTCAGTTATCTAAATGTTGGCGAATTTGCTCATATATAAATGAACAGATCACATTTAATTATATCAGCATATTCTTTTTGTTTTGTTTTTTTACATTTGTTATCCCATGAAATATAACTAATCAAAAATAGGTATAAATTATTAAGTAGTAAGGCTGCAACATCTCCTTAATCACTTAGATTTCCTTCTCCTCCTGTAACCCACTCGGCCCCCTCCCTCGGGAATTTGCTTTGACTTCAGGCTTGTGGGCATGCTCAGTTGTTCCAAGCTCAGATTACTAACACGCCCCCCAGTCTAGCAGCCAGTGAAGAGATGGCATTGCTGGTTCCCATAGAAACTCAGCTCTAGCTGTTTACTTCAGTTTATAGGCCTCCCTGCGGAGAACAATGTTGTACAGAAAATTAATTAAAAAGTGCCTGATAAGACCAAGCATGTATTGACTGCCCACAAAAATAAGGGGTACAGACAAGTGGCAGTAAAAGTTGAACCCCTTTAAAGGAAAACTATACCCCCAGAATGAATACTTAGCCAACAGATATTTTAATAGGTCACTTAACATAAAATCAACTATCTTGCCAAACTGGAATATATATATCACTAAATATTTAATTTAAATTTTATTTGTGTAAATAAAGGTTAAGTTTTATTTATTATTTTCAGCTCTGGATAACAATTCACCTGATTTGAGTTGGGGTAATGGTGCAGTTGATTGGAGTTTCACCAAGGGGCACATTTACTAAGACACGAATCTGAACCGAATTGGAAAAATTCCGATTTGAAAATGAACATTTTGCAACTTTTTTGTATTTTTTACGATTTTTTCAGCGTCTTTGCGACTTTTCGGAAATTGTTGCGACTTTTTCGTTACCAATACGATTTGCGCGAAAAAACGTGAGTTTTTCGTAGCCATTCCGAAAGTTGCGCAAAATCTGGCGATTTTTTCGTAGCATTAAAACTTGCGCGAAAAGTTGCGCCTTTTTCGTAGCGGTAAAACTTAAAAGGTGCGACGTTTCGCGCAAGTTTTAACGAAAAAATCAAAACTTTTTGCGCAAGTTTTAACGCTACGAAAAATCGCCAGATTTTGCTCAACTTTCGGAATGGCTATGAAAAAATCGCGTTTTTTCGCACAAATCGTATTAGTAACGAAAAAGTCGCGACAATTTTCCGAAAAAATCGCAAAATACCGATCATTACGAAAAAAACGCAATCGGACGCATTCGGCCCGTTCGTGGGTTAGTAAATGTGCCCAGTATCACCTGAAATGGTGTTCCTTTTTTTCTATTATTTCTTTTTTAAATTTGTTTAGATGAAGCAGGGTTTTACATATGAGCTTGTTTATGCAATATATTTTTATAGAGACCTACATTGTTTGGGGGTATAGTTTTCCTTTAACAAATTCTTTTAATTTAATTAGTTGGTTGCACCAGAAAAAAACTCATTGGGAAAGCTGGTTGAAGAGTCAGTAAATCTGAAATGCATGTCGATGCTGTTTTGGAAATGCATACTCCAAGATAGTTAACATTGTGTTAACATTGTGTGAACACTTACATATATAAGACAGTGTGGTATCATTCATTCTTAATACCCAATAAAAAGTACTAAAGAGGAGTTAACTGTAGTCCAGCAAAAGCGCTACCAGTTGGCTATATCTTATCTAGACCCATGCAGAATTCAGATGTGAAGAGGTGCTCATACCATTCCAGTGCCATTCCACATATGCAAACTGCATACAGACTACAGGAAAAAAAGCAAAACATGTTTTTAATTACACACAAATACATGATGACAGATCCAAGCAGTGCTATACACACACTTTATTAACTATGTTTCTGACTTAAAAAATACACTTTTATCAAAAGACCATAAAACGTTTCAGAAAAAAATATGTATAGTACACAAGAGCATGAATAACTAGTAAGATGTAACTTTATAGATTATCATCAGTTCTGTGTAGATGTTATGTGATGTCACTTGTGTCACATGTCTCATGAGACATGTCTATTTTTAAAATATTAGAAGTCACCTTGGAGTTCCATGACCTGCAATAATGCACTTTTAAGCAACTGGACACCCAGGGCTCAAATGCATTTCACTAACTTGCACATAGGCCACACATAATTTGCAGTTAGTATAGGCTAATATCCTACTGTATATCTGATCCACTGTTCCAGTCCAATGGCCCTTATGGCTTAATCCTATATGGCCTATTGAATGACTGCAGGAAGTTGGAAGTTGGGAAAGGGAGTTGTGCTTAGGCTACTGCATGCTACTCAAAACCATGTTCTCCTTAATCAGTTGGAGAAAGTTCCTGATTATAAACTGACAGCAAGTGCCCATTTTATTAAGGCATAAATAAGTATTTAATGTATTTAACTGTGCCAAGTCTTTAGCATAGAGATGTCTTTTGGGGGCTTTATATTTCCTGTACAATAATGTAATATCAGCTTCCAGGATTCAGCAGCCAAGAGCTTCTTAACTTATTGCATAATGTGCAGTACAATTATAATTCACTTACCTATTTGCATAGTGCTGCTAGAGAATGATCACTGGCTGCTACTAATGAACAATTTAGAGATATTGATTCTAATACAAAGAATGTAATATATGATCGTGGTGCTATAGATAAATCCATCAAGTATTAGACAGTATCTCTACTTAAGCACATTTAGGCCTTCTAATTTCAGCATTCAGTCTAACTTGTCCCCTGGGACACCTTGGGAGGACTCAAATAAAACACTTTTCCCATTCTACTGATGAACTGATCTGTGCCTAAGAATGCTGTGGGGACTCATTTCAGCTATTTATGAGAATGCCTGCCACCTGTATCACATTTATCTCATGAAAGGTGCATATTTCAGAACTGTACACTTTAACTAAACTGTTAACACTATAAGTACCCTTTATTTCTATGCAGTTTGATATAGTGCGCACATTGGAAACAAGGTTTCTAATACAAAATAAGGTACCTAGAATATAAAACTGCCCTAAACTTGTTCTAATCCCCCCCTTTTTTTTGCTTGTTTAACACTTATTGATTTTCTCTTCATCACGGTTAGACTAATTGGTCGTGATATATTGCCCTAAGAGACAGCATGTAGTTCACAGGCCACCAATTATGCTGAATATATGTGTATTTATGTTAATGACTGAAGATATTGATTGGCAAAAAGTAGCCGAGTAGGAGTTTAACAAAATATAATGGATAACCCTCTGTGTCTGGCATATATCTATCTATTATCTATTTATCTATCTATCTATCTATCTATCTATCTATCTATCTATATATCTATCCGTCTCAATGTGCCTGTAACAAACTGTTACACAGATATATTTTCTGATAACATAATTTATTTCTATTAAGTTGAACTTTAAACTAACCTAATGTGTGTTATTTGTGTTATTAATGTTTCCTATAGACAGAATTATCACTTGCCATCAAGCATTAGCAACCAAGCAGTTGATAAGAACACGATTATATTTAATACCATAATATGCTATATTTATACAGTATATATATATGTGTGTGTGTGTGTGTGTATATATATATTAGTCTACAGAAAAGCTCTATCCTAAACTTCAGATACATTAGTTCATTTTGTTTTCCATCTCAACAGAGGATCTGAATGAATATTTCATTGCAAACCTCCAAGCAAAATAGCATTTTGCTGCAGAATTTTCTTCCCTTACCAGAAGTTCAATTAATGAACAGAGTAAACTTCAGGGTTAAAGCACATTTTGGTACTCTGTGCTAGTGAAGGTTGTCTGTGGCCATCAGGCAGACAGTTTTAATGATACCTCCCCCTCAGCATTAAAGAGCTGTTCATGTTCCAAAGACGCACTGTGCCCATAACATGATATACAAGGCATCAATGCTCATATCACTCAAATTCTTATTAGCACAACTAGGTCTCTGCTGGAACAAGTCTATGTAAGGCTGTGTGCCTTAGGGCAAGGAATGTAACAGAAGCTCACTGAATCTATGTGTATTTAGGTGCATTGTTTGTGCTGTTCATATGGAGTTTGGTATTATCTGTGTGTATGTCAATAGTGACTTATTGACCAATACCCTTTCTTAAGGTTCACGGGCCAATAGTATGGGCACTTATCGGCCGTGTATGGGCACTACCGACGGGCCTGTCCGACCAATATTGGCCAGATCTCGATTGGGCAGGTTAGAAAATCTAGTCAGATCAGGGACCGCTTGGGCTCGTTGATGCGGTCCCTGGACCAACTTTACCTATGCCCGTCATTATAATTCAATCATTTGGCCCCAGGGCCAAACGATCGAATTACCCTGGATTCTCCTGATATCGCCCACCCGTAGGTGGGGGATATCGGGAGAAGATCCGCTCGCCAGTGTATGGGGACACTTACTCTCTCTCTCATTGTTGATGTTAATAGAGGGGCAGTAATTGTGACTGGGAATAATGGAAATGAGAGTTAATTGTAGTAGATAAAGTATAAAAATAATCTTCCTGGATCAGCAAACACAACAACAAAAAACAAAAAAACATATCAACATGTGCCAATCTGGCACTTTAAGAAAATACTGCATGTCTATGGCAGTGGCACACACAAATTCAGCACATGTATGTTTTGAATGAGAGAGACAAAGTGAGACATTTATAGTGAATAATGTACCCTCTATTGTAAAGGATAAGGTATAAGGTATAATAAGACACAAAGGAGTTCCATGCCCATATAAAAGCACATGGCCAAATGCTGAGGTGATTTCTGATATTCTCATAGTTTACAAAAGGGAGTGCATTATTCATTCTAATATAAAACTTTCAGTGCGCCATGTGACAAAAATGATATCACTAATCACTGGAGTTTTTTCAATCAACTTTTTGCACCAAGTCCCTGAGCGTGCGGTACTCTTTCTCTATATGTCTATTTTCTGACCTGCACCCAGGGCCGTTAAAACTGAATGATTATAAGCAGCACACTTTGTCAAATGAAATATAGATTCCTTTTACTGGGGATGTTGGAAAAAAAGAAAAGTATTGCCAACTTAAATTTTGAGTCAGAAACAGGTTAACAGCTCATGCAATAAAACTTAAGTGATGTTGTGCTTTAAAGATGAATTAAGGCTATAAACTACCTATCCTGAGTCATGCTGCATTCCTCGTTGGCACTAAATAAATAAATGATGATGATGTATTGTAAAGCACTGTGTAAATAAGTGATGATCATGATGATGCTTTATGTATGTCAATGCTTTGTATACATGTATAATCTCATACTATATGTCTAGCAGATCATGGTGTGCCAGACTTTACATGCCTTCTGCATCAGTCATGGAATGCAGTGGTTTGCTCATTTCAAATGGTTAAACACACAGAAGAACAGTCAAGAGAGAGAGTCACTGCATTATCCACTGATGTGCTCACTCACACTTTTATAAACAGAAAAACTGCACCGCAAAGGACTTTTAACAATTTTGGAACATGAGTCTTTTTTCCAGAAGTATTTATTGGGTTTTATAGATTGTTAAGCCCAGACCCAATAAAGATCACATAAAAACAAGGTTGTTCTGAAGTTACATAAAGAGAGTTACACAGTTGCAAATGCAAGGACAGTGCTTGTACAGTAAAAGAAAAGTACAAAAAACAGTCACCCTAATCATAACAACTAGACAACATTTACTTAAATTTACCTGGATGGGCTTTGCAGTTCTGTGCGCACCCCTGTATAATCTCCCCGAAATGCCATCCCAGCGGCGAAAATGTAAATCAAAGGTGGGATGGCATACGCGGCGCTGCGATTTCCCCAAAATCGCGGAAGTTGCCTTGAAAGGAAACATCCGCGATTTTGGGGAAATCGCTGCGCCACATATGCCATCCCACTGGCGATTTACATTCTCGCCAGTGGGACGGCATTTCAGGGAGATTAGTCGCCCACGACACCGGCTTTTGGTGTGATCCGCCAAAAAGACAGTTGTCCAAAATGTAAAACTGATTATTTGATTCAGTACATTTATCATATGATTCAGTCATGTGTCCCTATGCCAACTGTTGAACTTCAGTACAATTCAGTCATATGTTGGAGCAGTGGCTAGTCCTGGTTCCAGGGCACTATTTGCCTAGTGTTGGCATGTTCTCCTAATGTTTAAATGCACATTTTGTGTGAATAGGATAGGGAATAATGTGAGGGATTAACAACATAAGTAACATGTTGCCTCTATATACAAAGGATACTAAATATAAGAATCCACATGTAATCAAATTGGATTCCATTTTCTTCCATCTTAATTCTAGCAACAAAGTCTTTAGATTAAGCAATATAAAGCAAATTGTCTAAGCACCTACATTAAGAAATCCATGAACAGACCAACATGAAATAGTGACAGATTTACATGCTTTGGGTCTTCAGGACAGCTGAAGGACTGGGGAAATCAAGTAAGTATTAGGCCAATAAACAGGCATATTTGACAAACTAATTGATCGTTTCCCTTGAAAAACAGAACTGTTTTAGGAATGTGTCATGGCCCAACCCTCTGCAAACCTGGGACAAGCTGTAAAACAGGGACTTAAACTTTATGGTTAAATGAATCATTTTAAACACATTGTGACCCCTGTGCTTTTAGTTGCCTTTAAACATTGTATTATAATTTTTTTTTTCAAGTGGCACTGTGCTGCAATATAGCCATAACCTATTTAAATTATTGTTAAAGTAAAACAAGTAAAAAAAAAATCAATGTAGTTTGCTAGCAGGTAGATAACTAAATTGTTTACAAGTTTGTTCTGGGTCACCTTCTATGGTACAGCCATTCAGCTTCCTATACCTCTCCAGCTGTGACGGTTGTCTCAGGGGAATGGCGTCTAGCTCAGTGTCTTTGTTGAAGTTGAATCATATGGTTGGAAAGCTTTCAAAGTCACAAAGTAATCTTAAAGTCTAACTCAGAATGAAAACTTAGAAAATAGCTACACTAACCTGTGAAAATATCAATTTTATTGATGCTTTTGTATCACACTTATAACCAACAAAAATAGCCAGATGTCAATATGAATTCTGTTTTCTTACTATGAAAGGTTAAGCAGCTGCATAGATAGCAGCGGTCTGTGCGATGGTGACTTTTTGGCATTACAAATATAGGATTAAAAGTGGTTACATTTAGGCAGGAAGGCAGTTGAAAGAAACATTCCATAGTGTTGATCGTAAGATAGTATAGATGCATGTTGCAAGAAAAATAACTCAAGGTTTCATGATTGGTCCTTTTATGTCAAATTTGTATAGAATGTTTTGGAATAGTTTAAGCTAATACTTTACAACACAGAGGTCCACATCGAAAATTTAAGGTGCAGAGTTTTGGTCCCTTAGGCCTCAAGGTGTCAGGACTGGCCACTGGTAAGTGACCAGCAGGTTGGAGCCTATGTTCCGAGTAACCCCAGAAACACCCTTTAATGGCTGGATAGTGAGCGAAGGCCAAGTTGAAGAAAACAGAACAAAAATGGATGTAACAAAACAGAACAAAAGCAGAACAAAAATAAGAGTCAAGATACAGGCCTGTGATGAGGCAAAAATAGTCTGGTAACAGGCAAGATGGTCAGGGATGGCAGAAGACTGGCAAGGTCCATAAGGCAGGCTGAGGTCAGTGGCAGGCAGCAGTCAAACTAGGTTGACTATCCAGGCTGAAGGTCAAACCAGGGAATCCACAGAAGAGGGTACCAGGTTGGGCACAAGGGAACCAGGAATCACAGAATCACAGGATGGCGGCTAGATCAGGCTCAGCAGCAACGATGACCGAGCACAGGGAGTTGCACGGAGCAGGCTCATAAAGTCCAGAGTTCGATCCTCACAGAAAATAAAAAAGGTGGCCATACATGGGCCAATTTCAGCCGCTGATTCAGGTCAGATTCAGCAACTTATCTGCCTGTGTATGGGCACCCCTGACAGGCCAGATCTCATTCCGGCAGGTTTGATTTTCCGTCAGATCAGGGACTGTATCGGCTTATTGATGTGATCTTGATTCAACAGCACCTATCCCAACAGTTTTAATTAGATTGTTTGGCCCTAGGATTGCAATGTGTAGGCCACCTTAAGGCACATGCAGAGTTTTCACTCCCTGCTGAGAATAACCCATTCACAAAAGTCATCCTGCATGAGTGATAGGCACAGACATCAGACAACATATGTTCTTGTTCAGCAAGGGTATGTAGTGGCGATATGAATACTGTATGGCTCTTTTTTTACAAAAGAGCAGTCTATGCAAGGTGCAAACCCTACAAACTATACCATATTTCCTACTCATATTGCAGCATATTCCCCAAAATTTAAGTGTAATAGCAGGCATCTTCTAATAACATTCACAATTCACCAATGTGGATGCTAATTACCGTTTGCTTTGGTAAATCGATTGCCGATATATGGTTTCACTTCTGGTGCTCTCATTTACACGCTGTCAGTAACAGCATTAGCATACAACTGACTGTCATTTAGGACAACCCACTAAGGGAATCCTGAAACTAACATCACATGAAGGCAGGTTTTAATTACAGTGTTCCCTTGGGACTGCGCACCATGTACTATGTTCTTACAAAGCCCTTGTATGTGGAACCTCCTTAGCTAGATTAATCACCAGAGTGTCGGAGATAAGCCGGCTTAAAGAGACAAAGGAAACAACCCCACAGCACTTTTTATGTGATTGTAGAAAAACTGTCTAGATTTAAGCTGGCCATACACGTTCAGATTTTGGTCTTCTTCTGACGAAGGTTTGGATATCGGTCATATGTTTAAATGCAGACAAAAATTGTAGGATAAAGTCCTTAAAATACAAATCGGAGAATGTTCTGAACATGAAATAGTTGGCCGACACCAATCGTACGAAAGTGACTTCCATTGTAGGCCCCCCAAGGATATTACACGATACACAATACATTGCAGATTTTTCCATTAGCTGCTGGAAACTTTCTAACCTGTCCGAACAACTAAACAACCAATTGCCATGGTACAAAAAATATCGGGCCAATAATTTGGAGCCCACACACAGTCCGAAAATCGTAACAAACTAGGTTTCGTATGATTTTATCGGTATGTGTATGGCCAGCTTTAGTTACATGATACAGCCCGTTGATAAAAGACATGTAAAAAAATGAAATATTTAAAAAGTGGCATTTGCCAATAAATTAACCACTAGAAAGAATGTCCACTTATTTACCCATACTTGTATATGTTCTGTATGATTGTGTACTTGGGGCCCTCTCTGCATGTTGCTTTTCTTGTATACATAGGTGCCCTAATGGTTGCCTCTACTGAAAGAAATATCTCTATACACTTATAATGACTATAACAATGTGCCTAGTAAAAAGACAATTAACCACAAAGTACACCAAAAGAGTACTCCAAATTTGTATGCAAGTGAATGGAGCTGTGAATCTTTTGTTATATTTCTGTTCACCGTATGATAAATGTACCCCCTAGTGAACATAAGCTAATGGAGCTTTTAAGATGAATTATCTCTACTGAATCCAACAATATGCCAGCTACCAATTAAGATGCAAATATGCCAATGATGATTTTATCCATGAAAAAAAACACATTGTGTCCAATTTTTTTTATTTTGAGTTTATGTTGCCTTTTATGAAAACACCCTGTGTTCATTGGCCATGCCAAGAAGATCAATCACATTTAAATAATAATAGATGCAAGATCAGACAGACTAGCATAACAGCCATTAAAGGGTAAGCACATTCCAGGCTTAATTCACCTTAAGCAAATCCAATTTTGATTAATATTCCCTCCACTGCATTCAGTTAACCTGTGCAACGCCACGTGTATAGCTTGGAAGTTAACCAGCCACATGATTGCACCTCTTTCAGAAACCAAGGGGTTAAGTATATAGCAGGCCACTTCTAAGAAATGCTTTGCAGCTTACAAACCACGTGCTTGTGAGTCCTTTAATAGCTAGTAGCTGGCAGGAAGCCTTGCGACCTCGTGAAAACCTCTCTGGAGGCAGGATTATTTTGCTAAGGCATAGAAAGCAATGTGAAAATAATATTCACCTTAAAAAAATAACACAAACATACAATCACACACACATGCACATACACAGCTAAATAAATTGATTAGATGCAAAATGGTAGAGCTGTGGTCTGTGTCACTGGCAGGATAGGAGACAGGATTAAAACAAGGATTAGGCAATAATAATGTTTACAATTAATGCCATGTTGGCTCAACAACAATCTCCCAACACCCATCAGCCCTGCTGCTGCAGCTTGGTGCCAAGAGTGCCCATCCTCTGCAGCAACAACATCTAGAAATGTTGCCAGCCTTCCTGTACTGTAACAATTCCTGTCCATTAAAGCTCATGGTACTGACACAATTCTTTTGTATCGCCTAATCTTCTTTTAGTAGTGGAGTCACCCTACATCTATACAGCTTTCCCTCCCCTCGCACATTTTCCCCTCATCCCAGCCAACATGATATGAAGTCTGTGTGAGAGATCATTATGCATAAGAGAACTATATTTAGAGCTAACCTGTCATTGACAGCAGCACTGCATTTGTTAGCTAAGCATGTGCGTTGCCACAGAAATAAAAGGCACTTGTCTGCGTGTAATGTTAGACCCCAATGGCCGCAGTCAAGTCCAACACTTGCAATCTGTGATGGGCTATCGGGTGACGTAACTGACCTGGAGGAAGAATGCACATGTTTAATTTCGCTGGGGATGGATATTCATGGGTAGAGAAACAGCTAGAGGAAATGTATTCAATCTGTAGAACATATAATTAATTGTGTAATGCATTAATGCCTAAAAAAATACAAAAGGACAAAAGGGGAAAATGCAGCACTGTAAATAGACACTTGGGCATCCGTTTGCAGATTTTATTGCACCAAAATAAACTCAGCTCCCATGTTTACTAAAGTGCAATGCACTGAATTCATCTTGTGATTGCTGGCGTTATTTGCAGATTGTTGTTGCCACCTCTATTGCATCTGTCCACATTAATGAATAACTTATTTTGTATATAAAATTTACAAATATAATGTTAAATGAAATTATGGACAATGAATTAATATCACTAATCAGCTGAATTATTTTTATATTATTATCAATTGATGCATTCATTATACATCATTCTTCTCCAATAGAAGAGCTAATGTTTGCTGCTCGTAAAAAGGGACATCACAGGAATCCATTATAATGCCCCTGCAACAAAAACACTAATTTACAGAGGTGTCTGAGTGCAGTGTGCACCTAGCACCTTGCACTGAATCCAGGACAAGTTGCAAGGCACCATATGGTAGAAATGCAGTATCTTCTGAGATTCTGTACCAGCCCAAGGCAACCACAGCCTTTTGCCCTTTATTTTAGACTGTTGATGTTTTAGAAAGCACAGGGGTTCTTTCCCTTGGGTCTCTCAATGGACCCATTTGGGAAAACCGATCACGGTTCATAAGCTACTGTTGGCTCCACAATAATCTCTCTCTCTTTTTTTTTTCTATTGACTTTCGTAAATCCATATTTAAAGGAGAACTAAAGCCTTACTAAAGAAGTAGGGCAAAAATCTTGAACATTATGTTTTGGCCTTTTGTACCAATCCAAGGCAACTACAGCTATTTAGCAGGGAAGATTCCCCCAGTAGCTCCCCTTCTTCTTTTCTACTGATTCCCTGCATATGCTCTGTGCTGCTGTCAGTTAGGAACTGACTCACAATATGCTGTATGCAAGGGCGTTTCAGACCTTAGTGCCGCCCTGAGATGGCTTAGGGAATGTTGGCCCCTCAGTGCTTAGGTTTTTTGCATTGGAGGGGGGCTCTGTACACTAGAAAAAATGAATTTCCGATTTAAAAGGTAAAAGTAATTTTAGTTCTTGAAGTTACCAGGCTGGAGAGGAACCTGCCTGAGACGCAACACTGGGGGGGTGGTGCGCCAGGCAGGTACCTCTCCTGCCTACCCCTGGTCCGTGCTCCCTTGCCCCGCCACTTTTCATTGTGTGGCATTCATTCCCCTGCAGCCCCCATGCCTGGTTGGCTTGGTCCATCACTGTTACAAGGAGTGGATTTTTATTTGCAAAATAAAAGTCACAATACAAGGCTGATTAGTAATTTATTCAGATTCTCATTACACGGCAGCTCAGAAACCAGTGTAATTTGCATCATAATTTAATAATCAGCCCAGATGCACATGGTTTTATGACTGATCAACCTCATTTTTTGCTTGATGATTTCTGATGTCCCCTAAGCTTAGCTTCTCAACAGCTGCCCAGAGCACACTGAGCATGTGTGTGTCACTGACCATCCAAGATGGTGACCATCTGTACACAAATTTAAAGGGCTGAATCACTACATAGCTTCTTAAACTTTAAGCTGGTGAAATAGGTTCAGTATATTAGATATAGCATTACTGCTCATATTTGTCTTTAGGGTCTAGTTCTTCTTTAATATCAGTCCTGAATGCAAGTTAGAAGACAGAGCTGAATTCATCAGGGAGGCACATGCCCTTGTGCTTCATTCTGGAGCACTAGCACCTATGAACATTGAGCACAAGGCAAGGTGCTAACTTTTGGAAATGAAATATTCTTCATACACATACAGTATATTGAAACTGCTTGACCATCAGTGCCCCCCTGGGGCCCCCTATAACTTTTGGGCCCCCCAGAAGTGGCAGGGTCTGTGTCATCTATAGTAACACCCTTGACCAATATGCCTTTTTGCATGGTGCTCACACACAGTTGCACCATGCTCTGGCACAGAATGCCTTGCAGTGGCAACTACCGTGGGGATTAGATGCAAAGTGCATCATTACAGACACAAACAAGCCTTGGGCTAATGGCCCATGAGGCTCTTTCTCCACCTGCACAAAGTGTACAAAGACCATGGAATGTTCATATTGCCTCCACAATAACAACTCTACAATAACCCACAATTTACAACAGGAGAATCTTTTTTTTGCCAGCATGACATATTGCTCCTGTAAGAGTCTTTTTAGTCTTTTTTTTTTCTAAACATATCTATGTGTTGAGCAGCTGTACAATACTTAATACAGTGCACTAAATCAAACTTGCTTTGCAATCACATCCGTAGTGCATGATTAGATTAGTTATGACAGGAATGCAAAGCAAGTAAGAACCAAAAATAAAATGTTTTGGAGCAACAATAAAAATGTGATAACATTCCTTTTTTCTGTTATGAAAAGGCCCCACACATCCCAAGGAAAGGAATGCGTGTGGGAATGTATTTACTGAGCTAGCATGAGCTGTCCTTCCAGTTCACTCTCCGGCACAGAAACAAATTAGCATTTTTGGCAGCTGAGAGCTATGAGTAACCTTTCCCATCCTACATCATTTTTTCTAGGGTTTCCCTCTGCATAATTAACACAAATAATGTGTTCACTAGAATCTTTTCATATCAGACCCTTTACCATATAAAACTGCCAGCATCGACGGCATAACATCAAAGAAATGGATGGTTTGAGGATGATTTGTACACTGTCTAAATGTCAGTATTGAGAGGGAAAAGGGAGAATGAAATTATTCTACAGCTTTTTCAAACAGTTTTTGGGTTCATGCACCTTCCTCTCCAAAATTTGTTCACGGTCTCATTAGCACAGAATTACAAACTGTCGACATTTCAGCTGTACAAGTCCCGGTGCTTTACACTGAAACTCAAACTAATGAATAATGGCATAAACCAAAGCTATGGCCAAATATGGGCCTCTAATCAGAATGGTTGCTGTCTCTCCAAATGATATCAAGTCATAGTTCCTTCTATCATTTATTATATGAAGAGCAAAGTGTTTTTATTTATCCTTTGCTGACTGCTGACTTAACCAATGGCTGCACTACAGATATACTGTAAAGGTAGCCATACACGCACTGATATTCCTCATTGTTTCTACCTCCATACCGGATGATTCAGCTATGAACGTCAGTGGAGGGAATGAACGATCATTCCTGCGATCAATGGTCACAGTAAAGATCGTAATTGTAAAGTGTATGGCCACCTTTAGGAGGCAAGGGACTGTTTCTTGTTGGCTAACAAAAAAATCTGTGCATGTATTGTTTAGAACATTCTCTGATTTGTATTTTAAGGGTATTATCCTACAATTTCAGTCTGAATGTTAGTTTCAGATCGTTGCATTTAAATGTACGACCGATATTCGAACGTCCGTCGGAAGAAAACTAAAATCTGATTTTGTATGGCCACCTTTAGAGAAGGCGGATTGGGCTGCCTGTAGTTTTGGGCAAGATGATGACCTGTTAATTTTTTTCTCGTGGCTGGAGCAGTGTTTTGCCAATATATGTCCTACAGCAGGCAACAACCCCACTTCATCAAAAAGGTAGTCCCATCATCATTGATTATCAAGTTTCATCAGTAATTATGAAATTCGAAAATTGGCCACCATTCCATTCATTATACAAATATTTTAACAAAAGCATTTAGTGTTAGATTTCCTAGCAAAATGATCTGATCTACGTAGGTAGTGTGAATGTGGCTATACAGGGTTTAATATATATGATTTTGAGCTGTATATGTTCATGTCATCTACAGAACTGCCTCTTGTTCATAAATCTCCCATGAAGTGTACAGCGGAGCCCTGCGGCAGGCGATGAAGGATCGATTGTACTCTGCTGGAACTGCAAGTTTGAGATCATAAGGAAGGCAAAATCTGCAGAGGCAGCAGAAGAGATTACATCATTATGCTGACTCTGGAGTCTGAGGACAGACTGAAGCCAATGGACAGAGCTCACAGCTAGAGAGTTTGCCAATATAAAGCTTTCAATGGTTCAATGGTTGCTCAATTCACTGCCTCAGATATCTCACTAAATAGCTGGAGTTGGAAAATTCGTTCACCATGAAACTCGTGCCAAGTTTTTTTAATGTTGAAGCCTTTCTTTTAGTAGGAAAGCAATACTTTAACAGCTAAATGTGTTCATTTCAATATGCATGCTTAAACTGATGTGACTGATATATAATCACACTATAACTACACAAATGTGTTGTGAGCAACAAGTCCCTCAAGTGTTGCTCTTATCTAATCTATTGTATATCATTGGAAAGTAGTTCTCAGTGTGTATGAAGAGAACTTGGACAATATGTGGAATGCATGGATTATTTCCAAATTGTTTATGATTATTAGTCCATTCCAGCTTTGGTCTCTTGTAAGGAGGTGTTACAAGGGCATGTAGTGAACCCTGAGTCTGCGTAAGGATTCTTTGACAAACAAAGAAAGTCCATACACTCACGGTTCCTTGTAAACTCAGTCCATTATCCACTGGTGCAGATCCTCCTGATGCACCTGGCCAGGTGCCTATAGTAATGAGCACAAAAAAGGGGGAAAAAAGCACACAAAAGAAATTGCTGGTGTAAAAAAATACCTCCAACCTGTTTATTGCAGAGTGCACATACAGACCACTGATACTAGATGATACTGTATATGGAAAGAGCAGGGCTTAGCCTAAAATATGCATTGAAGTTCAATGCAAAATGAAAGTAAATTCCATGCAAAATGAAAGTAAAAGCAGCCTTTGCTTCTGCTAAATCTCTTGCAGACCTGGACCTACAATCTGTGGATTCTGGCAAATGCCAGAGGAGCTGATTATAATATACCATAGACAGTCACTATTTAGTAGGCTGGTGAGGGTCAGTTTGCTCCTCTGTTTACTTGAAATGTCGGGGCTTATTTTGTATCCCAGTACAGACCTGCACTACTGTTGTAACCCCAATTGTAATGCCCTGCTAGGAATATCTGTATGAAGGCTTACCAATGGAGTTATTCTGTCAGTGGGCAAAAGCAATATTTCTTTACTCATATCGGGAAAAACGTATTTTCCAGTTACAGCCAACCAACCCCTTCTGACTTGGCCTAAAGCTATAAGCAGGGTAGGTAATTCCGCATACAACCAAAACCAATATTTCACTTTGTTCTGCCACTTGGTACATGCTAAATACTAAGCCCTAAGTCATATGGCTGTTGCTGGAAATGTGTGAGTAATTGATCATGAATAAATGCCTGTGCAAGAGCTCTAGAGGGTTGCTAGTAAATGATCATATCTCTGTATGGACGAGTGTCCTTTTTTTTGTGAGCATTCCCTGACCCCCTACCCCGTATTCACCTCTAAAACAACACATGTAGATAAATGTATTAAACTCTGAATTTGGCCTTTGTGTAAAAGACAAAGTTCTGTGTCGCCACAGGAAATCCACATTTGTTAAGCTGCACAATAGATGCTGAGTTTGCCTCCTTTCTATATGCCCCAGCTCTCATTCATGTTGATAATCTTTTGTACAAAAGAGACTAATGCCAGCTGATTACATTATGCTTCTGTCAGACGAAGATGGCAAGTTACATGTCTAATGGTCTATTCTGCCAGAATAGGGATTGGCGTGGTATCTAATGTGAAAGTATCAATTTAGTCTATTGGATTTTCTGTCAAAATATGTAAATAAGTGGAACGGCCACAATAACAAGACTGCACTTATAGCCTCAGAGGCAAATAGATGTAACCCAAGTGCTTTAATCTTCCTAACAACATGTTAATATTGTATCAAACCAGAATGTGTACTGCATTTCATCAAATGTCAACATAAAAGTCCAAACCCTTATTTATTCTTAACAAATCATGATTTTTTTTGTCATAACTCATTACTATGCACTGATCCATTCTGCTAAAAAGTCAGGGATAACAGCAGAGATCTATGCACACTTCCCTCCACTTGAAATGAAATACCTGCTGTCTGTAACAGTCACTAGCTCCTTAAAGGAAAACTATACCCCCAGAATGAATACTTAACCAAGACATAGTTTATATTATGTTAAGTGACCTATTAAGGAATCTCGCCAAATTGAAATATATATATCAGTAAATATTGCCCTTTTACATCCTTTCCCTTGATTCCGTTTAGTGATGGGCTGGGTGCTCCCTCATAGATCACATGACCAGAAATAATACAGCTCTAAGTGTAACAGGAAGAAGTGTTGGAGCAAAAGGCAGAACTCTGTCCATTAATTGGCTGATGGGGCCTAACATGTATGTGTGCCTTGGCTTGTTTGTGTGCACTGTCAATCCTATGATCCCAGGAGGCGGCCCTTAATTCTTAAAATGGCAATTTTCTATTTAGGGTTACCCAATGGCACATACTACTAAAAAGGTATATTTATATGAAAATGGTTTATTTAAATGAAGCAGGGTTTTACATATGAGCTTGTTCATGCAATATATTTTTATATCGACCTACATTGTTTGGGGGTACAGTTTTCCTTTAAGGCGGGTATTACTTTAAGCTGATTGCTTATAACTGCTCCTACATTTTTGCTGCTAGCTCAGTCATTCTTGACCCTGCTACTACTCGCAAATAAATAGGACCAAAACAATGTGACTTCATTCAGATACTGACTGAACTGCATTGGGCTATAGTTGTGATCCACGAGTAAACATATCATTGGCCCAAGGGCTGGCAACCAATTGGACTGACCCTATTTAACCCACCACTTGGTTGTCCAAATGCAGTTGTCTGCCTGTGCAAAGCATGATAAAACTGTGCTCATTCAACTTCAATACAAATGCCTTTTTGTGTACAGTCCTGATCCTGATGTAATGGTGCTAGAGGGAAAGCCTTATAATTAAAACACTGTCCTTTAAATTTTAACAATTATCATTTAGATAGGTAATATGTCCCCTTAATATAAAATAACTCTTATTTTAATAGGTGCCATTACACAGCCTTTGGACTTACAGAGATTTGAGAGCTTGGTTGCACCACAGGAAGCTGTTCTGTCCTTACAGAACTACACATCTAGTGTTAAGCGAATCTGTCACGTTTCACTTTGTTGAACAATTTGCAAAAGTACTGAAAAAAATTTTTTTTTTTTTTTTTGCTTAATCTAAATTTCATTGAAATGATTCAACTGGCCATACCAGCAAACAATCAGAATTCAAACTGTTAAGTTATTACTGGAATGGGCCAGCTGATATACACCCTGTATGGTCTTCAGTTTAGTTTATCAAGGGTTAAAAGCACAGGAAGCCTGTTGTCTGTTTCTTCTATCTGATATAATAAATGTGACAGATTATTAATCAACATAACTACTGTTTGATCTTGTCTGCCAGAGATACTTGTCCATTACTATTAAATGCTGAGTATTGTTCCATGTCTGTATTTCAGTGCAACTCAGAGGCAACCCCCCCATCCCCAATACAAACACACACACACAATGTTTATTAAATGATTTAGTCTTATTTCTCTTTCGTAGCACTTATATACAGGATGAGTAACCCAAGAAAACTCAGCTGTGATACTCTTAAGGTGCCTGTGTATGTGACATTGGTCAAATGGGAAAAATGTTCATGCAGAAGTTCTTCACCACACAGTTTATACTGCTGGACAGGCTTCAAATCCAAATATTTTTTGAGGCTCAGAGGGGCCAATTCACTAAAGGTCGATAAAACAAGTGCTATTTATAGCATGAGTTAAAAATTTTATAACTTCTTATTTTTTGCTACTTAACGCTCGATTCACCAAAAAGGACAGGCGTCATAATTAAAACGCAATGTTCTCTGTGTTATTTAACTCGCGATGAGTGATTTTCTTGCGTTATTTCACGCTGCGTGCGTCATTTCCTGTCATGTGCGATATATTTCGCAGTGTGGGATATTTAGCGCACGATATTACGCACGTAACCATTACTTTCTGAAAACTACTGTTCTGAAAATTACCATTTCCCTGAAAACTAGAGGATGCATCACTCTAGGGCCAACACATACTTGAAAAAATACGACTGCAAACTCCATGTTGTGTTGCCAAAAGCTCAGGAAATGCAATTTTCTTTAAAGGACAATGAAAGGTTAATATAAATAAAAAGTAAGTCTAAAGGCATTCTTTTTAAGTACTTACTGCATATCTAAATTCCCAGATCCCTGCTTGCTTCTCTGAGATATGGTGCTGGCAGCCTACAGCAGTGTGAAGCCTACAGTGATATCACTGAAATCTCTCTGTCCTTCCTGTAGGTGCCAGCGGCAGCCTTCCTATTCTCTGAGCATGTGTGTAACTTGATCCTGTCTCCTGTTCTGAGCTACACATGCCCACCAGCCAATCAGAAGCGGATCTGGCAGAGGGGAGGGGGGGAGGGAATGAAACACATGTGCAGTGTGAAGCAAAGAGGGAAAGGAAGGGAGAATACCTTTTTAGAGATGGCTGCCTGTTCTAGAAAATGTGAAGTGTGACTGAGTAAATATTTGATTAGGTGAGCCAAAAGTGTGGCGTTTTTACTAAACAATAGGAGGACTATTGGGCAGTATGCTTTTTACATTTTGACTTGCATTCTCCTTTAAGTACTGCCTGCCCCAAGTAAGTGTTAATATTAGCACAGATTAATGCGATATTTTGCGCGTTTAACGCTTCACATGCTTTTGTGAATCATGCGTTAGTACTATTTCTATTCACTAATTAACGCAATGCACTAGAAATAACGCTTAGAGCTGATGCGTTTTTTTGCACATGCGATATGCGGATTAACGCATGCAAAATAACTTTGATGAATCAGTACTTATTTATCGCATGCTTTTTAACGCAAAAAAGCATGCAATAAGCATTATCGACCTTTAGTGAATCAGCCCCAGAGTGTTAATTGTTCAGATCTTAGTTTGGTCCAAATTAGTGCTTTTTTGATATTGCAATTTAAAGGGAACCTGTCACACAGACATAAAAAGCTGTATAACAAAAGTCCTTCTTACATTAAACATGAAAACCCAAATACCCGAATACCATACCCATTATAAAATCATTTATAAATCCCAGCTATCAATCATATATTGCCTGCCCCGCCTCTATGAGGCATAGAGGCGGGGCAGACCATTACTTTCACTTTTTATTTAGAACTCACTTTCCCCTCCCTCCTCACCATCTAATTGTGTATCCTGTGCATAGACGTGTGCATCAGCTACCCCATTCTGGCACATACACAAGATCTTTGGGTGATACAAAGCTTGCCTTAATAACGAATAACAAAATGGTGCCTGCCTGCTTGCTGTGATTGTGTAATTCCAAGACTAAAGAAAACAAGATTTATATTATTTATATAGTATAAGTGAAGTTTATTTTGCTTGACAAACACAATAGAAAAGAATTTGGAATTGTTTCTTAGGGTGACAGGTCCCTTTTAATTTGGCTCAAACTGAGATAAGATGATATTTTATATTCTAATCAATCCTTTAGTTTCCTACATAAGTGAAGGCTACCAATTGATCGAAATGACAGAATCGGCATCCAATACCTGCCCATGTATGGGCAACCTTATGCTTGTGGTTAAAGAGATTTGTTGGCAGGGCACATTTTCAAATTTTGCTCCCATACGGAGCAATGAAGGACCTCTCCCCACCGCTCCGTATGGGAGTTTTAACTTTGTAGCATATGCGTGCGCGTTCGCGCAGCAGCGGGGGTGGGGGAATAGCGGGGCGCCCCCAGAAGAAATCCAGTGCTGAATTAGGTGCTGCTGCGCTTATTGATTCCTTTTGATTTCCAACCAGGCAGCAGTTTAAGGGTTCCCTCGGTGCCCTGCATCAATTAACGCAGAACACGTGTGCCGAAAGAAGAGGGTGCACACATCCCTCACACACCAAGCACCAAAAATAATGGCAGGCAGACTTAGCCCGATTAGCAACTGAGTGCAGTTGCATAGCAAATTGGATGCAACTTCGATAGGCACAGTGCAATTGTGTGAAGAGAACTGCTTGCCGGCAGCGTTCACAATGACGCTGGAATTCTGGAAAAACCAGTGCATTGCGGTAAAAACATAGTAATTGTGCTTTAACTTTTACTAAAATTGCACTTTGCACACTGTGCCTAGGCAAGTGAATGTGCCCTCTAGTTTGTCTGTCGGTGCTATTTCAGCAATATTGCAGCAGCAGCAGCAGAAGTAATTCACTGACTGCAACACCTCACAGTGCACCATGTAATCTGTACCATTTATAACACTGCAGAACGGCTGAGTTTTAACATCAATATGGCTGTACAACGGGAAAATAGAACTATCAACATGTTTTATATAGAGGTGTGTCTGTCGTAGGGAGTTGTAAGGGGAAGTCTCGGGGGAGCAGTTAGGCTCTTGTGCCTCAGGCAGCAGAATGGTCTTCTGGCATATAGAGCACTTGACCCCAATCCAAATTAAAAGATTTTAAAAGGCCTCTGAGTGCAATGATCTTTATAAAGGACTTGTAGCTGTTAAGTCTTTAAATACTCAGGGAGTACCTCAGTAGTATTTAAAATTAGCACAGTTCTTGGTACATTAGTCATAAATGATTGGTAATGCTTACAGGGGTATGTCAAGGGTACTGCTATGGGTCTGAAAACTAATATCCCATGGTACAGATATGGGAATGGATAATTTATTTAGAGGAGGGAGACCCAATGGAGGCACCAGGAGGTATTGCCCAGTTAGCATGGCATGACATGGTGGTACGGTCAGAAATAAATACATATAAAATGATACAAACTGCTTATACAAGATACTATAAAACTATGTCAGCAGAAATAAATATAAGTGCAAGGCATTTCTTTCAGTGAAATACGCTTTGAGATTATGCACACTAACACAATTAGTAGTATATGGGATATTGCACATAAACTGTGTATCTGTTTGTTTGAAAAATGACCACAACCACTTCAAATGAACAGATGTTTCTCGAAACCAGTAAGCACAAGCCCCATGGCTATTGTTACAGACTGTATGGCAGTTGCTTTCCTACTGCAGATCACATTTGGGCAGTGAGCTGATGCCACGCGAGGATACTCACACAAGTATTTCTCTGCTCTACTGGCAAGGCCTCGGGTAGTGGTGAGAAAGCTGCTTGTGTTCCATTTTTAGGGGAAGGGTGGAGCGAAAGTCAGGCTGATATAAACATTAGTCATCCACATTTAAATAACCATAAATAGGCCTCTCCTTCCTTATGCGCCTGTTTATTTTAACTCCACCTTCAGCAGCTCATTTGCTTCAGGAATATCCATGGTTAACCCTTTCAGAAGCCTTATGAATAGATCCAAACACATACAATGAGTGTGTTGAACAAAAGGATCTATTTTAAGTTGTTTTGTTTATGCACCCGGGTGGAGGTGGAGCCCTTATCAGAAGCTGGCACTTTTATTAGCACTGAGCAGAAGATTTCTACATGATTTCTAGATGCATAAATTCAAAGCTGATTAAAAGCACACACCGGCATACGCAGAAAGAGCGCTATTCTCTTCTGAACAGGGCACTTAGTTTTTAAATGGTCCTATTAGGTTTCTAGGCCATTGTCCATCATCCATCTGATCTGCAAAACTGATATTGTATAGACAGTACTACTTTTGCACTTTTGGCTCGTATTTCCCTGTGGAAAGGTTGTCAGCGTTTGTCTTTTGGTTTTATTTACCATACTACAATATGCATTTACAAATTATTTTTATTGCCTGCATGTTGCAGTAATCATATATGTTATGTTTGCTTTACACAACCATACAATAGGCATTGTATGCAACAGACTTAAAGGAGAAGGAAAGGCTAAGTCACTTGGAAGTGCCAAAATGTTAGGCACCCCCAAGTGACTTTTATCGCTTACCTTGTACCCCGGGCTGGTGCCCCTGTTAGGAGAAAACAGCACCAGCCCGGGGTACCTGCAGCGCTTCCTCCTTCCTGCTTCATTTTGCTGGCAAATTCCCGGGACCGGCGCATGCGCAGTGTAAAGGCGACTTCTCTGTTCGGCTTTTCACTCTACTGCGCATTCGCGTGCGAGCAAAGCAGGAAGGAGGAAGCGCTGTAGCTACCCCGGGCTGGTGCTGTTCTCTCCAAACAGAGGCACCAGCCCGGGGTAAAAGGTAAGCGATTTAAGTCACTTGGGGGTGCCTAACATTTTGGCACCCCCAAGTGACTTTGCCTTTCCTTCTCCTTTAAAAGACATGTCAAGGCAGTTTGGGGAGATTTGTTGCCTGTGATTTAACTACAAGCGACTAATCTCCCTGTGGCCTAAAAGTATATGGACAGCTTTAAGGACAAGTCATCCAAGAATATAATTTTTGCCTAATAAAGGAAAACATAATTCTAAACAACTTTCCAATATGAATGTATTAAATATTTTCAGTGCTTTAAAAGTTTTGTAAATGTAACTGCTATTGAATGCAGCATTTGCTGAACTCCTGGTTGTTACCTTTTAAACAATGTTGCAAAGGTCTGTCTCCTCCAGCAAGGCAGGTCTGTCAGTCTGCTGCTTGTGTTACATTGTTTAAAGTGTCAGGGCCACCAGGGCAGAGAATAGTAAAGGACAGACAAACACTGCTTTTACTAGCAATTATATATACAAATAAAGCAAAAGCCATTACAAATTTGTAATGAATGTATAGTCCAAAGTTGCTTACAAATTTGTTTTCTTTTATTAGGCAAAAATATATTCTGGGATGACTTGTCCTTTAAGCTGGCCATATACTTTTAGGCCACAGGGAGATTAGTCGCTTGTAGTTAAATCACAGGCAACAAATCTCCCCAATATGCTTTACCACTGGCAATAAAGTGAATCGCCAGTGGGAAAGCACACAAAAAATGTCATTTTCTAAATTTGCTTAAGTTTCCTGCACACACTTCCAAATCAGCCCATGTAACATTACCCAATGAGCCGCTTGTTCTGCAAATTCACCAAACAAGCAGATCTTTAATGTATATTGGAAAGTTACTTAGAATTTTTACAATATATTTTGTTTCACTATGCAAAAAACAGTTCTTGGGTAGAGGATCTCTTTAAACTCTAAGCACTAAAGGGATGTGTAAATGTATGCCCTTATACTGCCCATGTTTGCCACTTGCATTACATTTGTGTACAACTTACTAAACTACATACAATATATTGGCAAATTGCAATGGCAATATAGGCAGACTACTCCCTAAATATATATCTCCCTACATGTACAGCTATCCAGTCACTTGTACAGATATCTTCCTACATGCACAGCTAATATTCTCATGGTACCCTGTATGTCTGGTCACTGTCACCACAGAATTAAATATGCAAGGTCTTCTCTTTAGTGATTGGATTAGTTATTGCTTTTAAATGATTTAAATGATTTATATAGACAGTAGAATGCGTTAATTAATATAAGGCTAAACTGAAATTGACTGCACACTGTGACCTGTAGCGAGATAATGACACAGTGTGGTTTGTAGAAGAGAACTGTGCAGCGCAATCTGCTATGGTTGGAAGGGAGTGATGGGTGGGGTGCCTTTCTTTCACTGATTCTATTTTTTAATGCAGGTTTTAGAAGTGAAACATCCAGAACTTGAATTTAAAGACATCAATGCTTCTCTGCTTTTAGATAAAACAAACACACAATAAATAGTTGGCCAAACCTGAAACTGTATTTACCTTGATACAATTTAGTACACACTACAAACACATTAAAAAAAAGCTGTACATTTAGGAACCTTTAAATGTTATATTATCACTTTGGTTGGAGGCAGGGGTCTTTCAGATGCCGACCTCTGTTAGCAACAATTGGATCAATTGTAACAGCTGCCTTTAATGAAACTCATGGATTATGCTCAGCAGGATCAATTTACAACAGAGGGTAGGTGAACCCCCAGCCCATGCTTTAAGGCTGATGCCACACCAGGCGTATGGTGTTCGGCAAGCTGAAAAACGCTCACATGTAGCCGAAATACGCATAAAAGCGAGACTAGCAATGCTACTGCAAAAGGAAAAGTATTTCCCGGGTCAGTTCCATATTTCCCCATAAATTTTATGGGCTATGGGACAGTCTGGAATTTCATTGCCTCTGCTTTTAGAATACATCAAACTTCCTCTACTCTGTTTAGATCACTTCCTATTCACTTGTATTTTCAATTACTAATCATAAGTACAAGGCACCCGACAACACTTCCCATTCCAGTGAATGATAAGCTTTCTGCACCAGTAGGCACCACCTCAATCACTGGCACATACAGCAGCGATCAAAGCACAGTACGTGCCATAGACCTAATGTCCTAATGGAGTTGTCGTCAGATAAACCAGTTTTTCTTCTCTATCTCAATCTAGCCCATTGTGTAACCATTAATTGAATTTTGATTCAATTGCTTGTCACAGGATCTGAGTGTAATAAATAAATCCCAAATGAAATGAAGAAAGCAATCAAATACAGTGAGCTGAGCAATCTATATATATATATCAATCAATCAATATATATATATATATCATGTAATGGAGATCCTCACATCACATTGCTTATAGGTGATAAAGAACACTTTATTTGGAGGCTTCCAAATAAAGTGTTCTTTATCACCGATAAGCCTTGTCTTGTGATGTGCGGATCTCTATTACATTCTGAATACCTTATTTTCCGGACTGTACCCAGGCCATCAGAAAGAGGAAATAAACGCGAGTGCCGGCTACCATTGACTGTATAAATATATATATTGTAATTTTACAGTGGCATTTATGGGCACAATTGCAACTCTGCCATTAAAACATTTGAAAAAAAATATTAGCAACTACCAACCAATCGCAACTGTAGTCCAGTGGCTCCCTGTGCAGGCCATAAATCAAATAAATCTGGGAAACTGTGTTTTCTTCCTGAGTTTGAATAAAAAATACTAGAATCCTGTTCTGAGGTTAGAAAATCTTAAAACAGTATAAAATCCATAAAACTACCAGCTATGCGGTTAATGATTTCCTGACCACAAGGGCCTTTCTAAAGCGCTGTGCTTTGTTACACTGGGTGGGCATGCACATGTGGTAAGGGGTTAAGGGAGCTTTTGTGGCCACAAATCCGGGCCTGTATATATATATATATATATATAGTATACAGAGAGGAGCACACTCTATACAAGTCCAAATGCCCTTGGTGCAGGTCAAAAACAAAAATATAATAGAAAGAGTGCCGCACACACAGGGACTTGATACAAAAGAAAAAGTTTTATTGAAAAAATTCCAACATTTCGAGCACAACCAGTGCTCTTCCTCAGGGACAAACCAGTTGTGCCCAAAATGTTGGAATTTTTTCAATAAAAGCACTTTTTCTTTTGTATCAAGTCCCTGTGTGTGCGGCACTCTTTCTATTATATATAAATCTTTAATAAAATCACTTGTTTCTGTCCTGCGAGTGTTGACCCTTCCTCCAGTATATATATATATATATATATATATATATATATATACACACCCAGCAAAAAATAAACAGGGAATGTTTATACACAAAATGCTTGCTAAACAAGATAAAGGCTGTTTGTCTTTGGGCCCTACAAAAATAAACAGGGAAGCAAATCTCATAACAATGCTAACTGCTTCAAGGAGCAAATCTCATATCCTGTCAGTCTGCGTGACTTCTATAGCCCAGGAGCTTGTGCGCTGCTTGCACAGCAATTGGGCACATGCGGATTTAGTACAGAAGAAATGCTGCTAAGCTGCTTGGGTTCCAGCATAATCCAAAGGAATGGTGTTATTTCCCGGTGTCCTCAGCACTATCCTTAGGGCCAGACAATCTGCTGGATTGATGTGACTTTTATAATCTTCTCTGTGTAAAATTAAAGCAGCTGCCAGTTATCTATCACTGCATTCTTGCATCAGCCCTACAGCACGCATTACACTGTATGCTCAGTGGACAGGGATGGGTGGCAGTGCCATATGGCTCATATGCATTATACCACTGGAACAAGATTACATGACAATAGTCTTGCACGCCAGAGCACCTGCTTATTAGCAAATATCGGGGTAATGGGATTATTTAGTGAAAGTTTTTTTGCTCATAATGCAGCATTTTTTACCTGAATTCCAGCATGGTTATGTGCATCCATTAGGTTGTGGATACCTTTACCCAGCAAAGCAAGCCTTTGAATCAGCTGACATTCCAACAAGTTTAAACAGATTTTTAAGCTAACCCTGGCAATACAATGTGTTGGTCCAGACTGGCCACAGTTTTGATAGTGTAGACCAACTCTTCCCTTAATTATCTGCCAAGAACTAGGTTTTCTCAGATGACCTCTGGGTGATATTTCATCTGCAATAAACTGCAACTTTTCTTGCAGCTTAAAGGCAAATGCTTATGTTTATGCTTGGAGGGGGGCAGATGTGACAGAAAGCTGTGATGTATAACAAAATAATATCATGTGCTGCTATAAACAATATCCCCTAGAGATGTTGTCAAGCCTTAGGGCTATATATAATGAGTACCTTGGCCAATTGTGCATTTGTGTCATGCAATCGGCTATAGGAAGGAACTTGCATATCCAGACAGTGACACATGGCATGTCCGTTTATAGCAGTGGGGCTACAGCTCCATGGGAACAGCAGTTGCATGACACTTTCATTGTCTGAGAAACCTGACAATGGCTCTGCACTTAATTCCACAGCAGACCTGTCATACCAGTGACACTGCTCTACCAACAGCAGAGCTGAGCAGACCCTACTAGATGAGTACAACCAGCTCCATGTAACATATTTGCATTAATTTCAGCTCAGCATTGCTTTTGTAAATAGCTCATTACATATCTACAATCTCATACAGAAGCAAACAACCATTTATTTGCTCTCTGCAGTATGAGCAAGCGACAATTCCCACCCATCAGGAAAATATCCAGGAGCAATATGAAGAAACATCTGAGCCCTTATGTACATACTGTATGCCTGTAGGCCTCTATTGTTTTATTTTAGTGCCAGCAGGCGATTCAGTGCATCCTGTTACAGAGCTTACAGAGAATTCTAATTTGGATCTTCTGCTGCAAGAACAATATTCTCACCCAATTCTCCATTGCTGCCTTTTTCAAATTCCTTTCACATTAACTACAAGTTTCCAGGTCTCAATGGTAATCACACTTTCTAATTAACTTAAGAATGTGAACTGCTCTTCCGTGCTATAATTAATGGCATATTCTCTGCTGGTTTGTTTGTTGCTAGGTCTTTGTCTGACATCAGGTACATTCACAATGAAATAATTGGATTTAATGTCTTCCTGGTGAAACAAATGCAAAAAGCTCAGCTAGAATGAACAAAAAAAAATAACTTTGGGCACAGTCTAGAAATAGTTTGTGTTTTGCTTCCATGAGATGAATGAAATTCTAAAATGTAAACACATTATAACAGATGTTACTTCCTCCTTTTGCAGTATGGTCTTCTTTCTGGGTGTTCAGCACCCAGATTGGCAATACCTATTGCATTATTGATCATTATAAATGTACTGCAATAGCTCAGGCCTAGCTTGTAGTAATGTGGTAAACCCAATCATCCAATCAGTTGTTTGCTTTTATTATTCTAACTGCAATAGAGTAACTAAAGTCATTTGGGTATCTAGGAACAAGGGCCCACCTTTGTTCTTGGTCCCCCTGCTGTGAGTCCATTATTGCTTTGGGGCTCAAGTGACTTCATCAGGATTACTGGTTGTTTCAATGTAGGCCTTTGTACTGTATATAAAATACTATAATAACCATTCAGTTTTTATTCCAGTTGCAGCAAAGAGTGAGTAAATGTATGATATGAGCACATTAATTAATTAATTTATTATTTAATTGAACAATTTATACAAATTACTAATTATAGAGTAACATTAACTGTTTAAATTATGATCTATTTACTTCATTCATTGTATGAGCTATCTCCTACTTGAAATAAAAAACACTCCCATCAAATTCAACCTTTTATTCAAGCAAAACCTGCCTAACTGCTAGCTAACCTTTTGTGTACGGCACACAAGGAGCGTGGACAAGAATGTTATTAATATGTGCTTGTATTCATGGGGTTCCCCAGACAAACAACTTTTCCCCAAGATTTCTGATAGTAGCCCTGACTCAAGGTGAAATCAAGAAATGCCTTTAAAAATACATGGTTCATAAGCTCTTTTGAAAAATAAAATGTGAAAAATATTTATAGTGAATACCTTTTGAACATCAAAACGTAGGCCATTTTAGGCCATGTTCTTGATCCACCACAGCCGCAAAAAGTTATTGAGACATTAACCACTCTCCAATTGAAACCCTTTTGGGTGGTCTGTGATACTGGACTGTTCCATCGAAATTGGAATTGATGGAGGAAGGGGTGAATATGCACAAAAGTAGAATTTTCTGTGATAATCCAAAAATATCACTACAATTTTGGCATCTATTTACCAGAACCCTGTTGCTCAGCATGCACTAAATAACTGCAGTACTATTCTTTATAGTGTATTGTTTATTTAAACAAACTTCCTCTGTAATAATAAGATCTTTAATGAATGCAAACTTAAAAGCAAAATGCTAAACTGGAGGCATAACTGTGTACCAAGACTCTACTGATGTTAACTAAGCCTGGATATTTCCATATTTGGATACCACTCTCATTCATAGAAGAGCTCCACATATCCCTAGCATTCAAGATAACAGCACTGTTACCTTGCACTGTTATAATGTTACAAATGTGGCGCTGTAGAGGAATCCTGAGAATTGTGTTCAGCTGGAGGGAAAATGTAAGAAGTCACTTGAACAAAGAGCCATAAAGTTCTGGGCAAAAAGTTGTCTAGTTTCATTAGCGTACTCCTGTTATCATTCAACAATGTTTTTATTGTTCCCAGAATCCCACTAACGACCCCCTAATGACCATTTTAAACGGTATTACACAGAGAGTTATGTTGAACTAAATGCAAGTTCCCTCTGAATCACATGAGTTGTAGAAAGTTATTCAGCATACAGTCCTGTTCCTTTGGAATATTTACCATCCTTGCATAAATATTTTGATGGTTTAACACCCAACCACTCAAACAGACATGAAAACATTCCTCAGACCACTGGACAGAGTCCACTCGTGTTGCTCAGGTGCTTGAGGGATTTTGTTCAATTTCTAAGAGTTGTGTTTTTCTCTGAAGCTCAAAAGCACGGCTTGTGTGCCAGCTGAAAATAGGCCAGCGGGCTGGCATGTGTACTGATTGCTACACTCACACTGCTTAACCACTCCCTGGAACTGCGTTTCTTGACAAATATTTGCACATGACCTGTCTCATTGTTATGAGTCTACAGAGAGATTTGTTCATTAAGAGCCTAATCAAGGCAGATCTAGGAAAGCGTGAAAAAGAACTAGCTGCTGCCTGAAAAACCCACACCAATCCTCTCGTCTAGTGTACATATTCCCTTTGCAACAATAAAACTACTCAGTATTAAATTGCTGCAAAAAAACCCAAAAACTTGTCTCTAACTGCTTCCTTGATCTCCCTCTCTTGCTTTAGTATCTATATAGAAGCACCACGAGTGCAGTTATAAGGACAACTGAACATGTTCTAATAAATAGGGGACATATACATTCACACATCCCCAGTCAATATTTATTGATTTATTGCCCTAGTATCTAATCATTACAGATGGAATTTTAGAAGAGTCCCATTTAAATGTATCAACCTTCAACCAACTAAAAAATAGTTTATGTCCCCTGTCATATTCATATCCAGCATTGTAAAAAATAAGCATCAGGTTAAAGTGGCCAGGCATCATCTGAGGCAAAGGAAAGGCCAGTTTAAGTTAAAAATATAGTGAATAATGTTCACTATAAAAATATAAGTAAAATATAAGGATATTATAAGTCACAAAGAGTTCCATGACCATAGGCCAGTGCTGTCCAACTTCTGTGGTACCGAGGGCTGGAATTTTTCTGGCCTACATGGTGGAGGGCCAATAATGGAAGACAGTTTTGACCACTCCCCTTTTTTAAAACAATGCCCAATTTTAACCACACCCATGTTATCACAGGAGCTTTTAAGACCATACCGACATTAATGGTGGTAGAGCAGCAAAATCCAAATGGTTGGTGTAGGGATATCACCCTTCATTAATATGTGAAAAAATTATATTATGTCATAATAAGACACACCCTTTAATCCATATGCCTCCTCCTCCCCTTTGGGTAGCACAGCAACCCCCAGCATATAATTACCTTAGGGAGCATATAATGACTATTTCCAAATGCTAACAAACTTCCAGAACAAACCCCTGCCTTCCTTCACAAGCAGCATAGGGCAGGCTGTGTAAGGCACATAGGCAGCATAGGACAAGCAGGGTATGGCACACACAGACAGCATAGGGAAGGCAGAGTATGGTACACACAGGCAGGGTAGGGCAGGCAGAGTACTGCCTTTGTGTGCCATACTCTGCCTTCCATATGCTGCCTGTGTGTGCCATACTCTGCCTGCCCTATGCTGCCTGTGTGTGCCATACTTTACCTGCCCTATGCTGCCTGTGTGTGCCATACTCTGCCTGCCTTATACTACCTGTGTGTGCCATACTCTACCCACCTTATGCTGCCTATATGTGCACACAGGCAGCATAGGCAGGCAGAGTATGGCACACACAGGAAGCATCTAGTGACACAATGCTGGCACTGCTCCTACAGTCTCTTTGAGGTGTGAACAGTTGAAACTCTGAGCCTGAGGTGTGAACAATGCAGGGATTAAAAAGTGTGAACAGTACAGGGGATTACATGTTTATACTATACAGGGGTTTACAGCCTGAATCTGAGGTGTTAACCATGCAGGGGGCCAGTTAATCTCAGTACTGATACAATTTAAAGCTTGCACAAAGGTAAACAGTCACAGCAGCCAGACAGGTGGGGGGAGCCACACAGAGGGGGGCTGCGGGCCGCCAGTTGGACAGCTCTGCCATAGGTTCTTGTGTATTATAATTATATTAAATATACAGTATGCCTTAATGCAATAGGAATACCCTATGAACACAACAAGGTATGCCCTTTTTACTGTAGAAGGGGTTCTGAGGAAAAATTGGAATTTACGTTTTACCTCTTACTGGAAAGGGGGCTACTGTGCAAACATAGTGGGCACTTTTTACCTCTTATTCAGAAGGCTCTGGCTGTAGGGCAAAATTGAAGAACATGTTTCATATTGATTTCATTAAATCAGGCATACTCAACGTAAATGAGAAATATGGATCCCATGTAATTATATCCAGCATGCCTTCAAATGTAAAGTTGCAAATATAATGCACGTTGGCAGAAGTGCTTAGTATATGGCACTTTATATCCGTGCTTATATTGGCACCTAGAATTGGTAAATGAGCCTTTTCTTTAAAGAAACAAATTCCCATAATATGATCAGTGCAAACATTTTATAATAAAATACCACTGCTTTACATAGCTAGCACTGGCATCAAACTTCAAACACTGCCCTTTCTCAGAGCAGAAATATTTGCCTTTTTCTCAGGGTGACAGAACCAGACAGGTAGCAGAATGTCCCAGACGCGCAATGACATTGAAGCGAGCACGACCTTGAAATGTTATCAGGTCAAACGCTGCACTTTCAGGGATCTACATTTGGGAAACTTGATGAGTATCAGGCTCTGAAGACCTGTGTTTGCGATGTGTTAAAGGAGTCTCACCTACTCAGCAAGAAAGATGAAAAAACAATCTGACGTGTCAGAATATAATCCCACAGGAATAATGTAAGGTTTCTGCAAAATCAAATCTCCCAGAAATACCAGTCTATGAAGAGACAGTTGATAAGAGCTCTGATGACTTCTCTACGCATTTAATGCTGCAGCTGCACGTTAGATATGTTAACCCTATATTATTCCTGGAACAAAAAATAATATGTAGAGCATTAGATGCATTTAGATACTCCTGGGAAACATAGGAGACAATGTACAAAAAAGTTATTTGCACAAAAATGGAGAAAGCTTCATGAAATTTCTTACTGTTTTTGACCTTATTTGGGGAACAAAGTAGAAACAACAAAATGTATAAGGTATGCTATATTTTTCTCATTCTATTTACTACATTGTCCTCCTCTTATATGACTTTAAAATAACATTGCAATTAGTGATTTAAAATATTTTCACATATATGTTATTCTTCTAAGTATATACTCTATAAAGGGTAAGGCTGATATACCAGAGAGTGTGTTATTCGCCGCAATAGTAGCAGCGACTAACTGCTACGAAATGCCTCTCCACTGGCAACAAGAGTCGCTGGTGAAAAGGCCTTTGTTAAAGTCGTGCAAAGTTTCCTGATTCAGGCAATAGGTGCAGCAAATAGGGCGACCTGATAGGGAACTAAGGCCTTTCTTTGTGTTATTGGAGAGTTGTGATTGGCTACCCCCTCCTACTGTGCTTTTGGCATGGGCCATTAGAACACACCCACCCCTCATTACAAATGTAATATATTAATCAGTATTCCCTTACCCACATTTTTTTGCACATTTAACAATAAGATAAAAGATTGCAATTAGAACTCACAAGAAGCACTAAAGTTCCCCATACACGAGATTGGCTCACTTGGCGAGATCACCAAGCGGGTGGATCTTCACCAGATAATCCCACCTACGGGTGGGCGATATCGGGGAGCGTGTAGGTAAAAAAAAAAAAATTGTTCGTTTGGCCCTGAGGCCAAACGATCGAATTAAATTGGCGGCAATGGGGCAGTCGGTTCGGGGACCGTATCAATGAGCCGATGCGGTCCCCGATCCGACTGAATTTTCTAACCTGGTCGATCGATATCTGCCCAATTTCAGGCCAGATATCGGTCAGGCAGGCCCCTTGTTTCTGCCCCTACACAGGCCGATAAGCTGCCGAAACGGTCCAAGGGACCGATATCGGCCCGTGTATGGGGACCTTTAGTTGTATTTTAAAATGCATTCTTAAGTGCTCAGCATGTGTTTTTGAAAGTGCAACAAACCATCTGTTATCCATAGCAGCCAATCAGCAAGAGATATTTAGCAGCCGCCTGCTGTAAAGAAAACATGTAATTGCTTGCTAGACCTCTTGTAAACTCTGTGACATTACATTACTCCATAGTCATTTAGTTATATTGATTTCTAACACTCTTTTTATTACTATCAGTAGTAGCATTATTATTATAATATGTAGTTATAAAGTGGCAACACATTCTCTAACACTGTACAGCAGAATACAGATTATATACAAACATACAACTGATACAAAACATAAAGAGGCCCTGCTCAGTAGAGCTCACAGTCCTTTTCATTTTCTATAACTTCATCAGTCAGAAGACAACCATTGCTTTGGGTACTGTTGGTTGGGAAGAAAAACACAATCCTCTTTATTGCTGTGATTCACTCAAATAGTGGCAAAACATAATGCCGTTTATATACACATAGCTGTACCAGAGAGCCACTTCATGAACTGCTGTGAGGGCTGTATATCAATTCTGTTCCTATTATAGTTTCAGTAGAATGTTGCATCCTGTTAGCCATAATTTCAGACAGAGTAAAAAAAGATTTTTTTTTGTGGCAATGTGACACCGTTTATTGGCTAACTGATTTATGCATGAATGCAAACTTTTAAGCATTTTCATAAACATGTAATGTCAGGGATTTTTATATAACATAATGAAAATGCCTGATAAAGAACTTAATTTTTTTCTTCAAAGCTTGCATTCTTGCATGTATCAGTTAGCCAATAAACAGTATCACGTTAGCACAAAATATCTCTTTTTCTTTTTATACATGCTCACATTTTGTATGTTTGGGTACAGGTATCGGACCCCTTATCCAAAAACCCATTATCCAGAAAGTTCAGAATTATGGAAAGGCTATCTCCCATAGACTCCACTATAAGCAAATAATTCTAATTTTTCAACATGATTTCCTTTTTCTCTGTAATAATAAAACTGTACCTTGTACTTGATCCCAACTAATATATATTTAATCCTTATTAGAGCCAAAACAATCCTATTGGGTTTAACTACTGTTTAAATATTTTTTAGTAGATTTAAGGAAGGAGATCTGAATTACGGAGAGACCTCTTATCCGTAAAAACCCAGGTTCCGAGCGTCCTGAATAACGGGTCCCATATCTCTACCTGCAGCAATAAATTGTCCCTGTTTGATTAAGAAGCCTGGCACCCAAAACTTTCTTTATCTGATTAAATTAGGATGAAAGCACCACATATTATGCCTTAGGGCTCTGGCACACGGGGAGATTAGTCATCTCCCCGAATTGTCATCCCACCGGCGAAAATGCAAATCGGCGCCGCAATTTCAACGAAATCGCGGAAGTTTCCTCTCAAGGCAACTTCCGGGATTTCATTGAAATCGTGGCGCCACGTATGCCATCCCACTGACGATTTACATTTTCTCCGGTGGGATGGCAATTCGGGGAGATTAGTCGCCCGCGAAAAGGGAGATTTGTTGCGGGCGACTAATCTCCCCGTGTGCCAGAGCCCTTATTGAAATATTCCA